>NC_037539.1:18099047-18102281 GCF_001531365.2 Cynara cardunculus var. scolymus | reverse complement strand
AAACACTTCTATTTATACCCAATGCATTAAATGAACATTTAATGCGGTAAGGTAGGGTTTAGAGTACGTGTCAAGCCTTAAGAGGAAGGCTTGTCCTTTGCTACAGTGAATAGTACAAAAGCACTATTTTTGAGCAGACATCCTTGCTTAAAGTTGGTGGACAAAGAGTCGACTAATCAGCTCCGTACCGTACTAACTTTTGCAAGGGTATGAGTTTGTCCTTTGTGTGCATAAGGACAAGACAACAACAATCGTGCTAAGCAAGCTTCATTTGATCGCTGAATGCTGGAATGACTTGGAGGTCTCATCATCATTCGCTGAAGCTAGAGCAGTCTTCACACATATGTAGACAGGTTTGTAATCACTGAATACCGCTTCAGATCACGTASTCGCCAGTCTCTAATCTTCAGTTTCAGTCTTCGACGTTCGCTGAAGGTTCTTTGGTATGAGTGTTGTCTTCTTGAAGTATTGTTGTCTCTGATGAATTTACAAAGCAAGTTCTTCAGCGATCATTGAACATACTCAGTGATGATCGCTGGAACTGAAAATACARAAACACAAATACAACATGAAAGGGAAAAAGGGATTATCATCAAATCACTGAGAGAGAGGATCAACAATCTCCCCCTATTTGATGATAACAAGATAACATAAAGAAAGTTATYTTATCAAATAATAGTAAGGAAAAGTTACATATAAWGTRCATGTCTCTTTTTACTATTTTGGGATCTTTTTCAGTTTGGTCAGTCTCAGCTTGAGAAGTTTTCTTAAGTTATATCTAAGAAAATTACAAGTACGGAAACTGAAACTGAAAGCTTATTCACTGACTTATAGATTGTCAGTGAATGAAGAAAGTAACATTGGAACTCATAGACTTGTGTCCCTATTACTTTTTTCAGGGATCTTTTTCAGTGAAGTACATGGAATACTCATTTCATTAACAATGGAAATAATACAAGTATTACAGTACATGTTCAGAATTTACAGAATGTAAATACAATATATGAAAGAAGATATAGAAAAAGGATTTACAAGGAAAAGTGGATTGTTGTTACAAAGAGAATCTTATTCTAGAACACTTAGATCTATGTAATCAGGTACATTTTCACCAAGGTTTCTTCGACGTAGGAATTCTCTTCGTATCTCAGATCGATGACTTTTCCAGGCATGCTATCATCTATCCAGAGCAAGAGATACGCCAAGTGATCCATTGGACATAGATGTAGCTCTGACACCCTCTGAAATCTGACTTCACCTTCATAGTCAAGGAATATAACTCCTAACTCAGGTTTAAAATGCACAGAGTTGGGTGTATAGGGACCCTTATCTGGCAAGTCAAGATTCAGCATAGAAATGTCAGTACTCTTATGACCCTTCAGGACTTTATCTAAGGAGAACCTTGTTTCATGTTCGTTCCTTAGGAATGGTCCATCATTAGGATCAGAGAGCTTAAGTTTCTTCTTCCCACCTTTCTTCAGAGTTGGCCTGTTAGGGACCTTGACATACCTGGACTTCCTTTTGATGAGTTCGTTGATGGTGTCCTCGATAAGTGTCTTGTGTCTCGACTTGGATTACTGAATGGCTTGTCTGATCTTCATCCATTCGCTGTATCCATAGCGGCCTAGGTAGGAAGGATACTCGGTAACGACATCAAGATTGTCCCTGGTGATGAGCATTGAGACAAGAGTTCCACAGTCTTTGGATCGTCCGCTGATGTTGACGCTGATGATTGGGCGAGGACTGAGTCTCTTTTTCAGCTTTGCTTCACTCCATTGCTTGTCCTTGTCTTGTATCTTCTGCTTCTTCTTGCGATCAGCTTCAGCTATTGACAGAAGTTTAGCTTGGGATTGGACAATACTCACCTTTTTCTTGGACTTTGTCTTGGGAAGGACTTTAGCAGCTAATGACTTGGCCAGCCTTAGGCTGTCTTCAGTCTGCTTCTTTTGAAGTTCTAGCTCTTCTTCAGCCCTTAACGCCTCGAGTCTTTCAGCTTCAGAAAGTAAGTCAAACTCACCACCACTAGAGGTACGAAGAGGAATTTTTACTCTAGTCTGGTCGAGCGACTCCTTAAGCCGAGACATCTGCTGGTTTGTTGGAGCAAAAGCTGGGTTGATCAGATACCCGCTCCAGTCGATCGTAGGTTGTTGAAGGGATGTGAAGTTGGTACTCTGAAGTGATCACTACCTGAGAGGTAGAGTCTTCAAATAAGGTTTGTTTAGGGTTTGCAAAAAGTACCTTCAAGTTGCCTTCTTCAGCGACCGCCTTGTCTTTCGACTTGGGGTCCTGGTGCCCTGATGGAGTCGATTCACCTTGTCTTTGCTCCCCCTGGGATTGAGCTTCCCCAAGGGCAACACCTTTGGTGATGGTTGATGGCTTCTGGAACTTTATGGTAAAGTCATCTTCATCATCATCGTCGTCGTCACCATCTAGATCATCTCCGGTGTCTGGAATGACAGGTTCATCATCGTCTTCATCAACATCTTCTTCATCCTCATCAACATCATCATCATCACCAGCAGCAGTGATGGTATGGACATCATCCCTAGGGATGGCTTCATCAACCTCAGCTAGAGCAGCTTCGGTGGACGTGATTACAGAAGCAGCAACTGCTTCAGCTTCGAGAGCCTCGGCTTCAACTGCAACTGAAGCTGATACTAGACCAACGGCCTGATAAGTCGTAGGAGCAGCATCGGATAATCCACCAGCGTTGGACCTCATCTCCCCCTCTCTGGCTAAAACTTGAGAGATTTGGCCAGAGAGTTCTTCCAAGCGCTGACACTGGAGAACCATGGAATCCTCCAGCCTTTGCAAAGCATTGGCTAGAGTTTTCGTTGCCTCACGCGTCTCATGGAGCTGAACGCGATCATCAGCAGAGAAGGACGGTGCACTCACTGGAGCTGGTTGAGGGACAACATCCAATATTTGCTGAAGAAGTCCAAGTTGCCGATCAACAATCGCCTAAGCATCATCAGACCTGCTGTGAAGAATAGAAATGGTGTCGTTGTTGACGTGAACAGCTTCTTGGAGAGTCTGGAGCTGACTTTGAACTTCTTGAACGTTTGTCTGGAGGGCTAGGAAGTTCGCATCAAGATCGCCTTGGCGGGGCATCTCTTGGTGAACTTCGTTGACCTTGGAGAGGACGGTATCAATGGCGGGAAGGAGAAGTTGGATGTCTGATGCCATATCATAGGCATCATCAATTTCTTCATCTCCTCCATCATCTTTCTCTCTTTC
>NC_037539.1:18097934-18098947 GCF_001531365.2 Cynara cardunculus var. scolymus | reverse complement strand
TGTCTCAACTCTTCCACCTTTACTTTCAAATCTTTTTCAGCCTT
Source organism: Cynara cardunculus var. scolymus (assembly GCF_001531365.2). Lineage (NCBI taxonomy): Eukaryota > Viridiplantae > Streptophyta > Magnoliopsida > Asterales > Asteraceae > Cynara > Cynara cardunculus. The sequence goes on along the minus strand of NC_037539.1, from coordinate 18,098,903 downwards.
GGCTAGCTTTAGTTTTGAAGAATTTTCAAGGTTTAAAAACTTGGTTTGCTCTTCTTCGAACATCTTRAAAAAGCGGTTTCTTTCTTCTGTGAGCAGAATTACTTCTTTTTCACATAATGAAAAAGCGGTTTCTTTCTTCTGTGAGCAGAATTACTCCAAATGACATGTATCGAGATTTTCAAGGATCTCTGTTAATAAGTCAAAGGAGTTAGAAGAGGAGGAAGTAGATACCTCTTGATCGTTTCTCAYAGAGGAGTCTRTYTCAAYDTCAGCCATCCCRCAGAAGAGTTCATCCTCTGTGTCTGAGTCTTCYCATGCAAGAAGACCCTTCTGATCATCATCGTCTGAGGATTCGTTTGTGACTAGCTCACTAGATTGAGCTAGTAGGGACTTCTATTGGTAGTACTTAGCCTTCTTTTTGTAGAAGGGTGCGTCTTTCGAACCCCTCTATGGTGCCCTTGGTCCTTTAGACCAACAATCTGCAGCATAGTGGCCGGGTTTGCCACACTTGAAGCAGCCATCTTTGGGCTCTTCCTTCCTCTGTTYYTCAACCCTCTGATAGGGCTTCTGCTCCTTCTCTTTCTTCTCTGACCTCTCTCCTTCTGTGAAGCTTCTGCGATTGAAGCTTCTGAACTCCTTCCTTTCTCCACCCTTCCTAAATTCTCTTGTGATCAATGCAAGAGTCTTCATCATCTCCTTCATGGAGACCTCTTCTTCCTCAGAACTGTTGTCACTATCTGCAACCAGCACCACCTTCTTCTTCTTCTTCTTCTTCTTCTTCTTCTTCTTCTTCTTCTCCTTTACCTCCTTTCCCTTACCAGAGCACCCGTCCTTTGCAACTAGAGCCAGAGGGCCACCAAATTTTTTCTTCATTTGCATAACTTGGGACTCTTGGCTCTTGAGAGATCCAAACAAGTCTGCTAATGTCCATGTTTCTAGATCTAGGATGGCCTTCATGGACATTGTGAT
>NC_037539.1:18089662-18096869 GCF_001531365.2 Cynara cardunculus var. scolymus | reverse complement strand
CAATAACCGTTTTCTGACACGACCTAAAGTAAATTAATCTAAGTCGTTCGATCAAAATAAGTTACAGAAAAGAACACGTGATAAGCATGAGCAGCTAAAAGACCTAAGTAAAATAGCTAAAGAAGATCTAGACAGAAGACATGCTGCAGACCCTCTGTGAGACATCACAGAGGCTCTGCTGGATATAACTTGAGAGCACACTTGACGTAGAAGAAAAATTCCAGAACCTATGTGAGACACGACAGAGGTTCTGTCGTCTTTGTCTTGAAGCATTRTCTTTCCAGAGGACCAGTTTCCAGAACCTCTGTGAGACACGACAGAGGTTCTGTCACTTGGGACTTGTACGCTTGAGCATCTTCTGCTATTGGTCCTCTGTGGTCTTCTGTGACAGATCATCTTCTGTCAACCCTTGCAGTATTACTTTTTCCATACTTTTACATTTAAAGAAATGAGAGCTAACAATATGCTTCTCATGTGACTATGGAATAATCGACTTTATTTGGACGGCTCAGATGAAGACACGCTTCAAGATCTGGTCTCTAAGGTCGTTAGGAACTAGTATAAATAGTAGATTGGATCTTTGTAATCTGAGGAGCTTCCAGTATTGTAATTGTCAAATTTTCAATTGAATTTAATTGAAAACCTTTGGAGCAAATCTCTTGTGTTCATCTTCTTCATCAATACTGTGTGTTCTTAATACTCTGTTTTGCTCTTATTATTACTTCCGTTGCACTTCATTGTTCAAGAGCTTTTCTAGAGTATTAGATCAATATCAAAGTCGAATTTCAGATCCAACACTAATTATATAGTTTGGATGAATAAAATAATGAACACTCAAGAACAAAGAATGAACATTCAAAGAATATATTTGAGTGTCGAAGAATTCACTTTTATTTCAATGATTGTGAAAAGCGTCAAAGATTACAATAAGCCTAATCACCTATTTATACTAGAGACCTATTTTAAGATAACTATCTAACGAGACTATCTAGCTAATCTTCTAGTAAAGATAAAGCTTATCTAAACATGGATAATAAAATAAAAAAAAGATAAACTTCCTAGAATCCAGCTGTCGATTGGTCATCTCCAGCTGTCTTCCATGGGGCGTTATTCAACCTTATCTTCATACCTTCATCGCAAGCCTCTGGTTGAACAAGTGCAGAAAACTCCAAGTGTTGGTAACCAGAGGGGCTATGAAGATGCTCGATCCATCGCACCTCTAGTCGATTCATCGACCCTCTGGTTGTATTGTGGACTTAGCCATTTTTCCTTGAAGTCTTCAATTGGCCTTCTGGTTCTTCACCACTTGTTTTTCTTCATTACTTTTACACATAAGAATTATGGGGTCTACCAAATCTGTGCAAGAAATTTTAATCTTTTTGTGATTTTTGGACATTCTTGGTGAAATTTTTTAGTTTATGTTCAAACTTGATGTTCATCGCTCGTTGAAGGCTTCATTCGCCGATAAGAGCATTTTCATCGCTTGTTGAATCTGATCTTGAAGCCTCATCGCTCAAAGTTGGAATTGAATCTTTCATCGCCCAAGTGTTTAATTTGCTTAAATGTTCTCGTCGCTCAGTATTATATTCATCGCTTAAGGCTCTATTCTCATCGCTCAAGGAATTAGCTTCATCGCTCAAGTAATATAGCCTCATCGCTCAAAGAGGTAAGCGACAACTGTAACACCTCATACCACACATTGCATGTAACACATACTTCATACACAAGAAATACATGTGTATACAACACATAGGTCCCGTAGTACAAGAATCTATCAATACTGAATACATGATCCTACAATTCAAAATATAATTCTTGTACTAATCAAGTTTCATTTTATCAAAACTATACATATTATCAGCAAATCTTCATGCAGATATACATATAGGGAATTATCATATTTTCTCTTTTCCCTTACCGTCTGCGTCTCCTGTAATACATCTTTAAAATCACAAAACGAGGGTTAGACCGAAAGGTCTAGTGAGTTCCCTTTTATGTTATTGCAGGGTGAAAATCACCAAAACTTTTATGTAAAACAACTTTTCATATATATAACAAATGTATGAACAAGTATGAACATATTACCAAGTACTTTTTCACTTTTCAAGCCAACTTTCTACTTGCAAATAATATATCAAAACTACAAATAGGTTTGTACTAACCAGCTATATCATAGTGCCATTTTTAAATCTTTTTAATTAAACAAGGTTTATTCAAAGTTCCAGGCCAAACCTGTTATTTCCTCCTCAATAACATCCAGACTATGATTTCCATTAAGAACTCTGATCCTAAACCTTTGAATCACAAAGAAATTAAGATTCCAGACCACGGTAATCTTAAAGGATATAATAGTAAGAGTTATATCACATAACACACATACAAATGCCACCCTTATATCCAAAGGTACACCTCCCTTGATATGTCACCCTTATACCATGATACACCTCTCATTGATATGCCACCCTTATCCCTTGATACACCTCTACTTGATATGCCACTCTTATTTCCTCATCAAAACTTTTACAAAACAATTCCTAGTAGAACAAACCGCAGTCATAAATGTTCTAATGGAATATCATTAGTTTAGAATCATTTTTATCAAATTCCCATTCTATATACAAGATTATTAAAAATGACAATTTGTATAAATAATACATAAGTTAAAGTGCAAATCCGGTCAACTTAGACTTGGACGGACTTCATCTCCGGTCAAGCCTTGGCCGGCTTACCAAATCCGGACAACACTTCATCTTGTCCGGATTACTAATCTGGACACTAAATCGCCCAATGCTTTTCCGATTTACCAGGAAACCGGTCAACATAGACTTGCAATCTTGATCGATTTATAAATAAACCGGTTACCTTTTGGTTGTATTCCTACTTCCCCGTTCAAAGTACTTAACATAAATTCAAAAGTTCATAAATCACTCAATACATAAACCAACTAACACATTAGACGGATTACCTTTAAACCGGTTGAGGTACGTCCGGTTTATATTTAAATCGATCAATACTTGTCCGGTTTAAACATAATCCGGGTGATACTTCTCCCGATTTAATCTAATACGGTAACACATTAAGATAATTCAATTATGCTATTCAAGGTATTTTCAAAACTTTTAACCACTCACCTTGAAATTCTTTTGAAACCAAATTGAATCTTTGAATCTACTTCTTGCTCCCAATATCAATAATCCGGTCAAACCTTCTTTCTCTCTTCTAAATCGTTCAATTCATAAAAATAGCAGGAAGGATGCAATGGAGGCTAAAATCCTCCTTTTATACCTTTCCAAAAAAGGATAGCTGCTAAACTGCCTCCTTCATATGCATGCGTTCGTTTATGCATACCATCATATATCCATGTATACACTCATACACACATGCACATATTTATACATACATTCATATGCACACATGCATAATTAAGGCATATTAATATCCACATATTTGCATGATTAATATAATAATTTTATCATGCTATCACATAATCATTTATCAAATTATCACATATTAATTACCTCGGGTGATAACCTGGATCTGATTATCATAACAACTATCCTCATCACTCAAAGAGGTGAGCAATAACCAACCTCATCGCTCAAAGAGGTGAGATAAGTATTCTTCATAGACTAAGTGTTGTGCGATAAGGACTTTATCGCTTAAAGCCTGTCCAATAACACGCTTCATCGCTCAAAGTGTGTCGGATAACCCCTCTTCATTGCTTGAAGCTTGTCCGATAAACTCTTCATCACTTGTTGTGTTCCCTGATAAACATCCCTCATCGCCCAAAGCGTGGGCGGATTCCTTGGTGAGCAATAACCAATTAAGGCTAGTGTAGGTGTTTAGGCCCGTCTCTCGCAATTTGAACCTGTTGTGTATTTGAACAAAGTCTTTCGGCCCCTTTGCCAATTGAGCTACACGTCCGAGGGATTATTCAACATAATTATTTTACATTAGTTAACGAAATGACAATTTTACCTGTTAGGATAAAAATGTTGTATTCAAGTCTTGTGCTTAAAGTGTTCTACAATGCTTTGTATTGTAGTCTTAATGCTTTGTAGTTAGTTTTGTTTCTTTGTATGTTGGGTCTAAAAAGTTGTATTCAAGTCCCGTGCTTTAAAAAGTTTTACTTGCTTTGCAATTGTTAGTTTTGTTCCTTGTAATAGGTTGCTATAAATATGTAGTAGGTTTTTCTTAGTTGGTTGGTTAACATAATTCATACGTACAAACAGTTGAGAGAGATGTTGTTTGATAGACATTGTATCATGCACACTTTGTACTCAGTTTACATGAATGACATGCCGAAATATTGAAATCATCAATCTGTGTTTTTGATTTGCATTAAATTGTTGATAAAGACTAGAAACTGGGATCAAAATTGGTATCATAGCTAGACATATCATTCTTGTGCTAGTTTTTGGATCGATTTGAAACTGAATTCTTGATTTTTCCTGTTTGAAACTTTCTATTTATGTTCTTGAGCATTTTGGTCACTATGCTTTTAATCTTTAATTTTTTTTAGTGAAATTGATCATTGAAAAACTATTTGTGGGTGAATTGTACACAAATCTGTGCAAGAAATTTTAATCTTTTTGTGATTTTTGGACATTTTTGGTGAAAATTTTAAGTTTATGTTCGCACTTGATGTTCATTGCTCGTTGAAGGCTTCATTGGCTGATAAGAGCATTTTCATCGCATGTTGAATCTGATCTTGAAGCCTCATCGCTCAAAGTTGGAATTGAATCTTTCATCGTCCAAGTGTTTAATTTGCTTAAATGTTCTCATCGCTCAAGGCTCTATTCTCATCGCTCAAGGAATTAGCTTCATCGCTCAAGTAATATAGCGTCATCGCTCAAACATGTGAGCGACAACTAGCCTCATCACTCAAAGAGGTGAGCCATAACCAACCTCATCGCTCAAAGAGGTGGAGCAATGAATTTTCATTCTTCATAGACTAAGTGTTGTGTGATAAGGACTTTATCGCTCAAAGAGGTGGAGCAATGAATATTCATTCTTCATAGACTAAGTGTTGTGTGATAAGGACTTTATCGCTCAAAGCCTGTCCAATAACAAGCCTCATCGCTCAAAGGGTGTCCGATAACCCCTTTTCATCGCTCGGAGCTTGTCCGATAACCTCATGACTTGTTGTGTTGCCTGATAAACATCCCTCATCGCCCAAAGTGTGAGCGGATTCCTTGGTGAGCGATAACCAGTTTGACCGTTATCTTGGTTAGCAGGACCCCCATACTAAGTCGTAAGAGGGGGACACCATTTTGAGGATTCCATACCAGTTCAAGATCATATTCTAAACGATCATTTTTCAAGTCTTTTTTTAAATATGTCGAAGCATACACAAAACATTACATCTGATTATGAGATATTCACCTTATTCTATCAAGAAATTGAGTGTTGATGTTTTAAAATTAAGACTTATGGGTGAAAGAGCTTTATTGCTAAAATAGAAAGAACAAAGTTGTGGTTATAAATATTTAAGTGAAGGATTGAGAGAAGAATAAATTCTCAGAATAGAAAGTAAACAACTTAAATCTAATCTTGAAAAACAAGTTGTTTCACTAAAAAAGAGTTTGAGTGAATCAGAGGGCAAGAGAGTTGACTCCAAATTGAAGTTTGATATGATTTTTTAAGAAAGAGGTCAGTTATATGAGAAAGTTAAACAACTGGAAGAAATAAACTTCAAAAGAGGTTAATCTGAGCAGACTTTGAAAAATTTGACTCATAAACCTAAAGACACAAAGTTTTACAATCTACAAATGAGTTTTGGATTTATTGAGTCTGATGTTTTGAAAAAGGCCCCAAAATCTTTATATGACTTTAATCAATAGGGGTCTGTAAAATTCTCAATTCCTTCTGTTCAAGAAATTTTTGTTAACTCGGAACGTAAATCACCAAATTCTTCAAAAAATGATATGCATAAATCAGATGAAGAAAGTTTTGAAACACCGAATTTTCAAAATTGCGGTATTAAAATATGATGATTTGAACTCTAGTTATGCAACTAGAAATCTTGAATTTTCTCATTTTGAAATGGATACAATTTTGAAATTGATACAATTTTGAAATTGATACAATTTTATCCCACAAAAAGTTTTAACTTTCCTTCAGAATTTGTTTCACAAAAGAAAGAAACTTCAAATTTTGATGTTTTTTAAAATGTGCTTTATGACTCAGACTCTGATTCTGAAACATAGGTGATTTACGATTCTGACTCAAATGAAAAGATTATTGAGCGAAATGATTGGGTAATTCATTCTAATCCTGAATTTGGCTCAAATACTAAAATTTCTGCTTTAAAGAAGCAAATATCTGAACTTGAGGTGGAGTTAAAATCTGAAAAGAGATCCATGGAACAAGCTCAAAATAAATTTTCAATTAAAGCCAAAGAGCTTAATGATGAAATTTCTGAACTGACCATGCATTTGGTTTGAAAAGACAAATTGCATGAGTCCAATTTACAAAAGATCCATGATCTCGGAAAAGGATTTAAATTCCAGTTTTGATGAACAAACCAAGATAATGAGTTAAATCATGAAGCTTGTGAAGATTGTCCAGAATTCTTTAAGTTCAGATTTTAAAAATTCAGTGATTCCTTAGATTGGTTCTCAAATCAAATCCACGGTTATTGATAAAATCAATTTTGATGAAAGTATTTTTGAAGTTGGAGAGTCTTCAAGATTAAAGTCTAAAATTAATTTTGAGACTTCTCCAAAATCTGAAAAGTCTGGGTGTTCGATTGTCAAATCCTCTGTGAATTCAAATATCTTATCTGTGACAAATCTGAAAGTTGTTGGCTATGAATGGAGAAAGAAAAATCACTTACAGAAGGAAAGTGCTATTTCTTTCAAAATCAATTCTTCTGCAAATGATTCAAAAGCTAAGCCTAATAGTTGCTCTTAGCTCTCATTTCATTTAATATAAAAGTATGGAAAAAGTAAATACTGCAAGTGTTGACAGAAGAGGTTCCACCACAGAAGACCACAGAGGACCAACAACAGAAGGTGTTCAATCATACAAGTGAAGAGTGACAGAACCTCTGTTGTCTATCATAGAGGTTCTGGAAACTGGTCCTCTGTAATCAAAGCGTACAAGTCAAAGATGACAGAACCTCTATTGTCTATCACAGAGGTTCTGGAAGATGATCCTCTGGAATCAAGTGCTCTCAAGTCACATCCAGCAGAGCCTCTGGGAT
>NC_037539.1:18076041-18089562 GCF_001531365.2 Cynara cardunculus var. scolymus | reverse complement strand
ATTTTCATTGAATTGAAAATCATTTTGAAGCTCTCTCTTGTGTTCTTCAGTCATCTTAATCGTGTTCTTATTGATTTCTATTGTGCTTAATTGTTATTACTTCCGCTGTAATATCACTGTCAAACATATCATCCAAGTAAGTAATCTATGCCAAGAAACTGAGTTAATCGATCCATCAGATTTCCAAAACATCTTACTCGTTTTGTTTCAGAGTTTCATAAATTTCATGAAAATCAATATCATATAACTGTTTATTGAATCTGATATGATTGGCAAATGGTTTCCACTCTAACTGGAGATTGTTAAGAAACTTAACATTAATCTCTATTGTAGTTTTAGAAATTCCATTCTTTGTCAGTTCATTTAGCAGTCTGGCAAGCCTGTGGTAAACATCATTAAGACTTTCACCTTCCTTAGCCTTGAATTCTTCGTATGCTGAAATACAATTAGTGATTTTCAGTTGAGTTCCCACTTTCGAACCCATCATTATCTTTTCGATTTGAACCCACATGTTGTGACCTGATGATTTATGACTGTCAATACTGGTGTAGATATCATTAGTTAGTGTTTGCATCATATAAGATTTGCACAACACATCAGCATGAGCTCTCTCCTTTTCTGCAGGTGTATAATGTTGCTTTAGTTTAGGAACTTTCTGTGCAGGTAAGCCTTCTACTAAAACAGCTTCTACTTCTATGAAGAATTCAGCAGGACCTTCCATTAAAGATTTCATGATTAGATCTCCATCTTTCATTCTCTCAATAAAATTCAGGAATCTGTCTCTCCACTGATTATAGTCACCACGAAACAAAACAGGTGGCTTGGTATCAGTACCATTAGCCATTGCTTCTCGTGAACTCATCGTATCAAATTGTATGAATTAGGATCAACTGCAGTTCAAAGTTTGAATTAAAGAATCAATTTACAAAAATATATCTGATTATATGTAAACAAAATTTTGCACTCATTCAACACTTAGTACAAATTATGCACACACACTTATCCGGATTAGTAATCCCGTCAAGCTTATCCGGATTGAAAGTCCGGTCAACAAGATAGAATATACAACAAGTTATCCRRATTAGAAGTCCGGACAACAAGCAAACTTATATCGCTCAAACACTTAACCAAATTTTAACAAAATATTCACAAATCACACGGATTATGCAAAATGAAATACRGATAAAGCACAAAAATCAATTTCATTTAAAAATCTCAAATCGGAGGTTTTCAACACTTAGTCAAAATTCCAAAATGAAGATCAGACATAAAAAGTCAACAAGTCAACAAGTCAATGGTCAACTAAGTCAACAAGTCAAAATACGTATAAGTCCTTTTAAAAACAAATCGATGAAAAATCAACAAAATAAATCGATCAAAAAGATCAATATCCGTTCAATCACCAAGGAATATACGATCAAAGATATAAATCGCTCAAGTAGACAAATTTACCAAGTCTTACCAAGCGGATTGATTAAATCGTTCATTAAATTGCACAAACCTTCAAAGACTTACCAGTCGGATTATGTAAATCGGTCACAAATCCGTTCAAGTTACTTAAGACTTACCAGCCGGATTGTTTAAATCGATCAAATATCCGCACAAGTGTTGTCCGGATAACCTATATCAAACAACTAAAAATCACACGGATGTTAAATCGCACAAGAGATAAGCGGATAACACCCTTAAATCGCACAAGCTTTAATCGGATTAATATTCAATCAAAAACACAAACTTTCAAACTTTTTACCAAAAATTTGGATCAAAACATGAAAAATTATGAGTTTTGAAGAAAATTTTCTAGAATACGAAAAATCAATTTTCGACCAAAACTGATTTAAAACTTGTCTAAAATCAAAAATAGTGTGAATCAAAGTTGTTCGAAATACAAAAAGAATCTAGTAGTGTAAATATTTACAAATAACACTCAGAAAATGACCGATTTAAGATCAAAAACCCAATCTGGATGAAGAACTCTCACGAACAGTGATGAACATTATGACCTAGATCGATGAATCTTCAAAAAAATCTTGAAAATCGTGCAAAATCTGTTTAATCCTCTAATCCAAACTGCTGCAGCTTGCTTTGATACCAATTGTGAAGTCCATAAATCATACAAATATGATATGATCTTCAAGAATCAAGATGAACATAAAAGTAGAGAGAATATTATCAAAGATTGATTAGATTGAGAGAGAGAAATTTACAGCTCTAATCTTGATTACAATTCTGCTAATGACTTCGTAATGACAATTACAAAGGAAAATACTATTTATACTAGGAAATAGTAAAACTACACTATTACATAATAAAGCTATTCTAAGGAGAAACTTGAATACAACTTTAACGCTCTAACTTGAACCCAACAGTGCAGGTAAAGATAATAAGGGAAAGAGCATTATGTGAATTACTTCCCTATGTGCTTAGCTGTTTTTGGAAGCATAAATGCTAGGATGCAAGAATATGTACTTTTGAAATTTTGGGTTGCGTATTTTACATTAAAGACATTTATATTATGGACCTATGTGGGAGAAGACATGTATTCTATGTATAATATATGTGTTATATGCAATGTAAGGATTGGGGGTGTTACATAGAGTTACCAAGAAATAAGCAAAATCTAGTAACAAAGCGTCTAGATGAAAGACACTTACCCCAATCAACATCTACATAAGCAATTAAGCAAAAACATTCTTACCTTGTAAAGGTAAAATGTTGATCCCCTCTTTCATTAATTTGATGATGATCCATTTTATCTATCGAAATATATTATTTATGTCATTCAGTTTCAACGATGTTCATTGAGGACGTTCAGTGATCGCTGAACGTGTATTGTAAATCGTTCAAAGACTGTTATACTTCAAGAAGAAAAAACTCACACCATAGATCCTTCAGCAATGTCGTAGAGAAAAGTTGAAGATTAGAGACCATCAAGTTCATGATCTAAAGTAGTATTCAGTGATAACAAGCTCATCTACACGTGCGTGAAGAGTACACAAGTTTCAACGAATGCTTAAGAGACCTTTTAGCGTCATTCCTGTATTCAACGATCAAATGAAACTTGTCAAGCAAGATTTTTTTGTCTTGTCCTCCAAACCCATACCTTTCTAAAGTATAGTATAGTACGGAGCCACTCTGTTGACTTTAACATATTTACCTACTTTATGAAAGAGGATTGTTCATATACGACCAAAAGCCTTCCAAATCTAAACAAAGGATAAGCTTTCCTCCAAAAGCTTGTCACGTTCTTTGTACCTTCTGAATTGCATTTAATGCAATGGGTGTAAATAGCTGAGTGGTTGTCCTCTCAGTTATAAATCTTCTTCACTAAGAACTTACCCAAGAAGTTACTTCTCTCACTACACTCCGTCTAAGAGAAAGACCCACTTTAACAAGTGATGAGCACATTTATTCTTTACTTATTTCTTGTAGAAAATCTTTTCTCTTTGCTATTTGTAATCTTGTGTCTATCTTAGATTGTTTAGATAGGTTCTTTACCTTATCTCTTTCGCAAACAATATGTAAAAATTTGTATTGATCTTTTTCTCAATATACAATTTTTTAAAGTGAAAGTTTATGTGTTTGTATTCATCCCCCCTTTCTGCAAACTGATTACCTATAGATCCGGCTGGGACCAACAAGTGGTATCAAAGCAGTGTTTGCTTTAGGTTTTGTATTATTGTTTTATTGGTATTTTATTATCTTTTCTTTTTTAGATAATTTATTCCTGTCAAAATGGCTTTGCAAAAGACTAGAAACAACTTTTATGATAATGACTCTCTTTCCAAACGTCCCGTTTCATAAGAGACAACTTCAGTCTCTGGAAGAATCAGATGTCTCTATTCTTGGAAGGTATGGATCCTGAGATCCCATACTCCATTGAGAAATGGACCTAATGTTCCATTCACAATCTCTCCAATAGTTCCTACAATTGCTACGACTGCCGCGATTCCTGAACGGAAGATTCCAAATCTCCCTCATCAAAGTGATGAAGACAAGAAGAAGATGGCTTTAGACACTCGTGCGAGGTCTATAATAGCCATTGCTCTTCCAGATGAGGTCTATTACTCAGTGATGAATTTTAAAACCTTGAAATCCATATGGGACACTGTTGGCCCAGATCTGACAGGAGAACAAGTTTAATGAATCGAAAATGAGAGATTTCTTGAAGAAGATGAATAAAAATTGCCTGCTGCTTTCTTTATTGAATACAAACTCTCTCAAAAACCCTAATCGACTCTGATGTGATGTTTTTGTGAATCTGTGTGTTACAAAAGTGTGTATAGTCACCTCTATTCAATGCTTATATCACCTCTTATATAGGCAATATTTACAAGGTAACTGAATCCTCTAAATATGAAAATAATCACTGTAAAAAATAGGACCAACACCATCCTTCAAGATTCAATCTGCATGCACTAGGCTTCTCAGAGTGTAGTTGTACAAAGCACGGACCAGTTAGAGGAATAGCTCATACAGAGGAACAAATTATACAGAGGGACTCTGTATTTGTGGAAGACTTAGAGGCTCTGCATGTACTATGAAGAGGCTTTGTGTATGCACTCTGTATGTGAGAACTTGGCGTTTAGGCATAGCGATTGACTTTGGTCTTATTGTTTTATATATTCAAGTACCCGTGCTCTAAGCTCGAGTGTGTGAGCTCTATGTTTGAGTGCACTTGCTCTGTATTCGAGTGCATGAGCTCTATGTCTGAGTACCGAGCTCTATGTTCGAGTACCGAGCTCTATGTCCAAGTACCGAGCTCTGGTCGCCCAAAGAGCCTCTGTGTGCTCTTCCAGACTTAGTAATTTTAGCTTAGCTGATCTCTGAATCTTCCATTCTTAGTCCGAATTGCTTCATAAAACTCTAAGAGTAATTAGATTCAATTTTGGTCCTAACAATCTCACTCCAAAATTTTATAAAGCAAACATCTTCATGAAGCCTTCAGGTCTTCTCCACTCTGCTTTTTTAAGAAAGCTTTAGTGTGCTTGGTATGGATGGAACCTCCCCCCTGAATGTAGCTCTCTATTATTCAGTTTCAACTTTTTGACCAAATCAGATTTAATGTGAATGCAACACCACCGATTGCACAAAATAAAGCTTTAATCTGCAGAAAACCCAACACATACTGTTAGAACCCTATTTGTAAAAGTGTAAGTAAGAAGCCTCTTACTCTAGTCAAAACCGAACTTAGTCTTAGAAGTAGTCTGGACCAAGAGCTCAGATGCAAAGGTCACCAAAAGACAGAGCTCTCTTTAATACAGAGAAAGAACCTCTCATGCAGAGCCCATGCTCAAACTGAGGATGATCAAGTCTTAAGTGGCAAAAAGCTTAAAGACTTGATACAGAGCTATCACTCCAGACGCAGAGCCTCTACAGTATACATGTAGAGCCTCTATGTCTCCAACACCCTTAGTTTGTGCAGAAGTGGTTCCAGCCCTATCTCCACGTCTCTATTCAGAATCTTCCACGTACACAAAAGCGGTTTCACATTCCAAGGAACATGAAGGTTGAAGACTCTAACAAGAAGTCGGAGTTTGAAGCGTAGATTATAGGAGATTATGTTTCTACCTGGACGTATAAAAGGAAGTGTCCTCCTTGGGTTCAAAAATCCAGAATTGTTAAATTCTTATACGCACCAATAATAGAGATTTCTTGTGAGAAGCTAGTTGTTAGTTGAGAGTTTATCTGTATTCTCTTCATCTAATAACAAAGAAACCGATTTATTCAATCCTATTTTCATTCATATCTGTTAACCAGCTCTAGTTAGACAATAGTGTCTTCCGTTCCTACTCTGTTTTATACTGTGTTTCTTGATACTTAAGAGGATTATGGGTTCTAACAATTGGTATCAGAGCCTGCTAATTAGTCAATTGATTAGTTGATCTATATCCAATAGGATAATCTTTTTTTGTTGGTTGATTGTTTTTCAAACGATTTTCATTCTAGATCTGGTATCCAATTTTTTTTAAAAAAATTGCTTTTCGTGTTCTCCAAGATTGCTACTCTTTCATTTCAGATTTTCCTTAAGTCTTTAAACTTCCCATTCGGGATGAATATCCCTAATGGAGAATGAGGATGATAAATTTCTATGAAGGTCTTGACTTGAACTCTATGAATCCATCCTAAACGGTCCCTATGTGCCCATGACCTTAATTCTTAGGATTCCACCCGCTGGTGATACCGTCGAAGTTCCTACAAGGCGTATTCCCAAACACCGAAGATATTGGGATGATGAAGATAAGAGAAGGGTGGAAGTTGATAAAAAGGCCAAAAGGATTTGATTATGGCTCTCCCGAATGAAATTTTCCAATCCTTGGATGCTTGTGAATCCGCTAAGAATTTATTGGATCAATTGGTAAATCACCTTGAAAGAGGATCAAAATGAAGAGAACCGACATGCTCAATGTCTAAACGAGTAAAATAGCTTCCAGGTTCTCCCTGATGAGTCTCTCGAGCAGACTTATCATCGATTCAATACGCTAATCAACAAGTGCAAAAAGTGCGACGTGATTAGAACACAAGAAGAGAACAATATGTTGTTCTTGAAAAGATAGAACGACAAATGGGGAAGCATGTCTATGTCCCTTCAAGCGAATCAATATTCACAATAGTGGACGCTGCCTGACGTCTATGACACCCTGCAGGCACAAAAACAAGAGGTGCAGAAGAACAAGGTCTCTCTGGGTGGACCTTTAGCTCTTGTATCGAACTCCAAAGAGACTGGATCTAACCAATCATCCAGAGAAAGAAGATCAAAAGAGGATTTAAGAAGAGGAAAGAAAGCGCTAGTGATAGAGAGCGATGATGAAGACAAAGCATCAAGCTCTGAAGATGATGACATTAATGCATGTACACAATCCTTGGCTCTCATCACCAAGGAGTTTTAGAGGAAGTTTGGGAGAAAAGTGTTCAATAAAAGAGGAAGCAGAAGCAAAAGAGGAAAAGACAGAGGGTATGAGCCAAATAACACTCCCTCTCAATTGATCAAAAAGGAGGAAAAATAACCTGAGAAGAAGAAGCATGGAGTCAGATGCTTCAAATGTAGAAGGATGGGCCACTATTCTAAAGAGTGTAAAGGCCCTGTGGTCAAGGACGAGTTGTACTACAAGAACAAATATAAGTACAACCGACCTTAGAGGAGCCTGATGGCAGAAGAAGAGAATTGGGTCTCTGACTCTACTTCAGATGAAGAGCACCAAGCCCACTTCTGTGGAATGGCTATTGATCAAGATATAGAAGAGTCTGGATCCGGCTCCGACTCTCAGGTATGCTCTACTTATGGCTATTCCCATTCTGAACTAGAGCAAAACATCTCTATTTTAACTCAAGATTTTGTTAAACTACACTAGAAGCTCTCTGTTGAAAAACCAAAAAGAAATCTTTAGAGATAGAAAAGAATTTATTTGAGAGATAAACAGAGCTTCTAACTATATAAAAAGAGGAGCTCTCTGTGGAAAAAGAGAAAATTTTGAAAACCAAACTCTCCACAGAGAAGTTTGAAAAACAGAGTGCTCTGAGCTTACTAAGGCTATATAGAAGAAAGATAAGAAAATAATAGAGAAAGAGCATGACAGACTAAATCCCTTAGCCCTTAAAAATTACTTTCAAAAGGAAAGGGAATTCTTACACTAGAGCTTACAAATAAAAGAGCTATTGATTAAGAAATATCAAGATGCTCATCAAATGTACGAAAAGATAAATTCTCAATAGGACAAAATGGGGCAAGGTTATACAGACATGGACCTAACCTAGAAGAAGAAACCTACTCTTGAGTCAGTCTTTTGTTTAGGGGCAAGACAAAAACCTGATTTCCCTGCTCTGCCTAAAACTTCACCATTTAAAAGAGTAAAACTTGAAAATGGGGTCAGAGCGAGAAAGCTCAATTTTGAAAATGTCTCTTACTCTTCCAAAAGTGTGCAAGAAGTTAAATTAGTTAACCTGAAGAGCATACAGAAGAAGGAAGAGAGTTTTAGCTTTGGCATCCATCATCTTGAGCTTTCAAAGCAAAAAGGTGATCATATCAAAACTGAACAAAAAGAGATCAAGAGTGCATCGAAAGATGATCTTTTCAAAACTCTGGATCCAAAGTTGATGGACGAGTTCACAGAGAAGGTGAGACAAGGTTTTGAGCAAGATCTATTTGAGGCCTTTAATCATCCCTCTGTGTATCAGAAAAACAATCTAGAAGAAAATTCTGAAGGAACTTTTGCAAGTTCCTCAACTACACAAAAGAAGGACGAAGGTGTTGATACATGTTTGTAGAGATCTCACCAATGAAACCTCCATCACTCAGAGTCCATAAAGATATTTTTTCGACTCTGACTCTGAATTAGGGGCAGACTCGAGTGTAGAAAAGATAGAGACTAGGGGTGAGCATAAGCGGGTACCCACCCTATTTAACAGGAACCGGAACCGGTTAGAGCGGTTCTTGAATTTTTGGACCGGAACCGGAACCGGGGTACCTGCCTCATAAAATATTAAAATTTTGTTATTTAGAAATAAAAATAAAACATTGCCAAAACACGAAATAAATAAACAAGAATACAAATTATACAGAATAATGGTTACAAACCATAATAGAGTAATAGTAAAATGTTGAAAGTTTAACGATTGCATACTATGAATCCAATAAAACACACAATTGAAAAAATATGAACCATTTTATCTCGAATTTTGAATCTCGTTTCAACTTCTTGCATACCCATCGCATCACTCAACCTCGTATGGTACCTGTGAATAATTGAGTGTTAAAAAAACTACACAAACTCTTAAAAAACTGCACATATTTTTAACTAAAAACTGCACATATTTTTAACAAAAAACTACACAAATTTAATATAAAAAAACTGCACAAACTTTGTATTAAAAACTGCACAAATTATATAAAAAATGCACATATTTTTTTACATAAAACTATACAAATTACATAAAAAACTGTACAAATTATATAAAAAACTGCACATTATTTACAAAAGACTACACAAAAAATATATAAAAAAACTGTACAATCTGTCCGGCGGGTACCCGGCAGGTAACGGTTCCGAAAAATTGAGAACCGGAACCAGAAACATTCTCAATCGGTTCCGTATTTTAGAAACCGGAGCCGGAACCACTCATATCGGTTCCGGTTCCGAAACTTGTAGTTCCAAGGGAGTTCTTGTAACATCCAATTTTTTTATGTGCCCAATTATTTGCTAAGTATATTTAATTATTAGGTTAAAGAGAACTTATGATTTAGTAGGATTTTAGGTTTGAAATTTTAGAATTATATTTTTTAAGAATATATTAGAGGATTTGGAAAATTTTACGTTGAAAAGATACATAAAATGGATTCTTTTAGGAGATTTTTTCTGGAATATTTTGTTGGATGTTATAGATTATCTCTTTAGGAACGTGTAGGCAAAAACCTCATAGAAAACGGAGGTCCGAGCGAAAAGTTATGAATAATTTAAGTGTTCATGGTCAAAATGGGTACCTAGCCGGGCCAACCCGGTCCAACTCGAGTTTTAGCATTATAAATTAGAGTTTTGGCCCATTTTTCTTGTCATTTAAGTCTAAAACTCACACACACACTAGATGTGAGATTTTCACACACACAGGCTTGATTCAACTCAAATCAAAGAGGAACTACAAGATCTTGGAAGGATTTGATCATCADGTAAGGTATAATCTATTTTTGCACTTGTTCTTGGTTGACATTCTTGTTTTATCGATTGCATGTTGAGATAGAGTTAGGGTTTCATATGGGTTTGATCTTAAGTGTATAAAATGAGTGCTTTTTAGTGTTTATGGCATTGAAATGATCATTAGATTCAAGAGATTATCAAGATTTATGCAAGTTCATCATATGAATTTTGACTTGATTAAGTCAACGGTTTGGGAGATAATATAAATGATAAAATAAAGGTTGGATTTTGGTTGTTTATGTCAAATATGTTATATTAAGTTGAGATCCAGAATTTGGAATAATTTGGAATCGAAATGGTTTGAGAAAAATGTTTGAAAATGAGAATGTTGACTTAAGAATGCATTGAAAGTGTGCAGACTTTGAAAATCTGTATAAAATCGTAGAAAAAATCAAACGAGGTAAGGCCAATTTCCTTAGTTAGATATTTGAGTCTGTTTTATTGCTTATTTTATGATCAAGGCATGAATTCGAGCTTAAAATGTGCAAAACAGTTCTGCATGCAGCAGCTGTACATAGAAATTTAGGTAAAGTGTTCAAATAGGATATGTGTATATCATGATTTTCTTATATTGGTTGCTTATAGGATTTTGTACATTTACTTTAGGGGGTAATTAGGACATGATTTGATACTTTGGAAGCAATCTAAGTGTGGTAGATTGGACTTGCTTTGTGAGCTCAATTATGAGCTTTTCGGTATTACACGGTTGCCCGGTGAGTTATATAGTTTATTGTTACATATTGATTTGAACATATATATTTTCATATGAATGTTTTTGGTCTTGAATGGAGTTACACGATCTGGATTTGTCTTTGATTCCCTCTCTTGAGTCGATTCCTTATTACTATCTCGGTACATCAGTTTGCTTTCTGGATCCGGACTCGTTGYTTTGTTCCTTGAATTGTACGCCATAGTACAGGTACTACTTCGTGTGGTACACCTGAAGTTTATGGCGAAGTGAAGATCCCGGGTTGGACGGGTGAGACTTTCTGCGGTTGTGAATACTCATTGCTCGAAGAGGAGGAAGAGCAATGAGTAGGGAACCTTGGCACATACCCGGTAGAGGAAGGCGGGCAGTGCAAGGTTTCTCGTAATGTATGATTCTTACTCGGACTTTGGCATGAGCCCGGGAGGTGAAGGAAGAGGTGATGCACCGTCCTCGTTATTGAATATATTTGGTCGTTGAGCCTGTCTCCTTGTTGTATTGAGCATCAATGATATGGTGTATTATGGTGATTTGAATATGGAATCCTATGATCTTAGCATCTGGTACGTAATTGTTCACTCAATTTCTTTTAAGTCTCGATTTGCATCAGGACGATGTCTTGAACTCTTTTATTTATAAAGAGTTTATTATGTATGTTTATAAACATGTGCGATATTGATATGTAATACTTAACTATTTAACTCACTAAGCGTTGGCTTACCATTTAAGTGGCAACCTCTCTCAGGAAAGAAGACGGATAAAAAGAAAGAACCCGTTGTTTGACTTGAAGATTTATCGGGGATCTTGAAGATATCGATCTTGCTTTTGGGTAAATGGTAACTTATATTTAGTCTTGTCCTGTATTCTTTTGCTACTTAATTCGGGTTGTAAGTAAAAATCTATTTTATGTGGTTTGGAATTGTGTTCTGGGTGGTTTTATCACTAAAATAGAACGGATATTTCGATGTTTTTCTAGAAATTAATATCCCATATTTTGAGGTTAATTAATGTTATGCCCAGATTTGTGTGTTTCAAAGTGTTGGCTTCTGGTTCTTCATAGCCTGTTGATCCCAGATCTCTCAATAACACTAATAATCTAGTTATGAATAACCAAATTATAGTGATTTAATGAAGAAAGTTATGAAGTCTCAAGAATAAAATAAGAAAATTTAAGAACAACTTTGAGCTTCAAATGTTTTACTTTATAGAGTCAGAAACGTAAAACAAAGAGTAAAAGCCTTATTTTTACAATAGACCTAATCATCTATTTATACTAAACGACAATTAAGAAGATAACTATCTAATGCTACTTTCTAGCAAATCGTCTAGCTAACAGATAGGGATTATCTTTCACATGGATAAACATTAACAATAAGATAAACTTGAATTCCAGCGGTTGATTTGTCATCTCCAGCTGTCATTCATGATATGATGACTTCATCCTTATCTTTAAATCTTCATTGCATGCTTGGATGGAGTGCTAAGTGTTGCTTGTCCAGAGGATGATGAGGATGCTCTTTCCATCGCATCCTTGGACTTGCCCATTGATCCTCTGGTTGAACTTGTCCATCGGTCCAATGGTTGAACTTGTCCATCAGTCTAATGGTTGAACTATCCATCGATCCAATGGTTGAATTCCAGACTTAGTCGATTCTGCCTTGATGTCTTCATTTGGTCTTTTGGTTATTCATCACTTGTTGTTTTTCATTACTTTTTACATTTTGCATTGTGAGGTTTAACAATCTCCCCCTAAGTAATGAAATAACAAACAAAGTCTAATCTAGACACATATGTGAAGAACAGACACTAGTCTAGTAGAAAAACATCAAAGTCCAATTTTTCATTGGATGATGAAATTTCTTTACAATACAGGAAACAAATTACATCAAGACAAAATAAGCAAAAATTTCATCTCATCATTAACTACCTGAGTATATCTCTTTGAAGCGCAAGAGTAGTCTTCGATAAGCAATGATGGTTGATATCTCGTGTATGAGATGGCTTTCCTCTTCCCTTGGCACATGGTTTCAGCCCAGTCTTTCTCTAATGTTTTTCTGAAACCAGTCAAGTGTATCTATTGAATACTTGAAGGCTTCAGTCAATCTGAAGAACTTTTAACCCGAAACTCATTCTTATAAACAAGTCTGAGTTCAGGTTGAGTAAGAACTGAAGCAGAACGTATCTCCTGCAGGCCCTGGAAATCTTCATTTGGAGGAGCGCAAGATAATCTCTCGATGCCTAGCCTGAAAGCGATTTCAAAATCTGTTTTGGCGCTGAGTTTTACCAGGGACTCCATTGTTTTCACTATCGCTCGGTTTGCCATTCCAAACCTTATGCCATGATCTTGCCTTTGAGTTATGTAGGCATATAATTCAATCAAGTCATATGCATTGAGGTTGCTAAGATTGTTTTCATTGAACATGCTAACGATCCCATGGGCTCTCTCCACGCTGAACTCGATGTATCGAATAGCTCTGTTGGCAAAAGACTTTATCTTCAAGTCAACGACTCTCCTTATTCCTTCATTCGAAAAGACAGCTCGAGGTTCTTGAGTTGTTTGTCTGACAAATCGATGATGTAGGAGGTTCATTGACTCTGGCGATAGGATTGAAGGGTTGGTTGACAAACTTTCATCGTGATCTTGATACATGTACTGATGGATATTTTCCGTCAAGATTGGTTTCCTGGGCGGCAATTGAGGACGTCTCCTTATCGACTCCATGTTCTTGATGATCTCATCTACCAGGCCTTGTGGAGGATGCCTCGAGGAAGAAGGGATGTCCACATGCACCACAGGTTGTTGGGTTAAGGGTTGTGTTTCGGCTTGGGGTTGGTGTATGGGTAGAGGGAGAGTTTTCTTTGGATGGTTCAGTTTCAAGTGGTTGAGAGGTTTCTGGTGGGGTTTGGTGTCGTTGAGGTGATGGTTGGGTTTTTGTAGGTTCTGGTTGTGAGGAAAGAGTGAAGGGTCGAGGTGTTGGAGAAGGGGTTAAGGGTAGGTTTGTTGTGAGTGAGGAAGTGAGGGTTTGGTTTGTTTCTGTAGGTGGTGTTTTTGGTTCTTCATCGGTTGATGAACTCAACATGATGGGGTCTGGTATTTTGGCTGAGGGAACTTGGATATTTTGTTCT
>NC_037539.1:18073384-18074871 GCF_001531365.2 Cynara cardunculus var. scolymus | reverse complement strand
CGTCACTGTATCAACATAGGCTTGGAACTCAACCTTTGTGACCAGATCAGCTATGGGGGTAACCCCTGCAGCAACAGATGCTGCAGGTTGGGCCTCTGTTCCTGAGGTGCCCTCTTAGCCTTGTGCGAAGGTAGGCCTCGAGGGACTTCCATCATGTCCTTGATAGACTTCGTGAGAAGAACTATCTCGTGATGTTGGAACATCCTCTTCCTCTTCTTCAGCTTTAGAGGCTGAGTAAGTGAAGCGGATGTGTGTCCCTTTTGGTAGATCAAATACCGAGGGGAGTGGTGCATGAATTGAAGATTGCTTTATACGATCTATGGGGTCAATGTCAGAAGCAACAAATGCTTCTGTGTCTGTGAGGGGTTGTGGCGAGCCCTGAGGCGAAGGGGCTCTAGTTTCTTCATCACCTCTCTGTTGAGAGAGGGGTGATGGGATATGAGGCTCCTCGGCTTGTTCATCTCCAGAGGCCCGAAGAATGGCCTCTGGATGGCTAGCTGGGGTTTCGGTGGGACTGGGTTGTCCTGTTTCAATACCCCTTTGGGTTTGATCGCCAGGGGTAGTAGATGTGGTTGCCCTTTGGGTAGCAGGGTGGGAATATTTTGGTGAAGGATGGGGAATATTTTGGTGCTCTCTCGCTTGGAGGGGGGACAGCTCTAAGTGCTCCGGGGTAGCTGCCCTCGGTTCTTGGGACAGCATGGAGCGTTCATAGGATTGGCGTATCTCACTTGTCGATGGTATGACAGTGAGCATAGCCCAGGACAGTGGTCGGTTTGTGGTGTATCCTTCCTTCGATAGTGTTGGGCGATGTCCTTKCATCTTGTAGTTTGGGGTGAAAGGCTCCACAGCAGGTAGTCCGTGTTGCACCATCGCGTCCCCAATGAAAAGAGCATGGAAATGGGGATAGAGTACAACAGATAGTGGCTTTCCTGCGGCTTGAAGTTTGCACTTTTTGATCACGGCCGCATGAATCTTGTTGTAAATGTGGAAGGCGTAGTCGAGATTAAGGTTGAAGAAAAGCCCATACATAATTGTCATTATGTTGAGATTTACTTGGTCGAGTGAACCGAGCTTGCAGGTGAGGGATCGGTTGAGAAGGAAAAGAACAAATTCCACATTGGCAGGAGGAATTGTCTTTTGAAGTCTGATACATTTCGTAGTTCATGATTGTACCCTAGCATCTTACGAACCTTACGATGTCGTCGGAGGAAGGTGGTTCGTCATATTGCTCGATCCCTAGTTCCTTTCTTGTGGGAATACACAGAACCATAGAAACTTTTGCTCACGATATTTTTACCGAGCAAACCATGTCATTTGGGGTGTCTATGTCTCCCATTATTCCATGACTGGAAGGATCAAACTCGCAGGTCTGCCATTATGCTCAATAGATTGTGCTTTAATCCTTCGACATAAGCCACTTTGTTGATTGAGACATTGCCTTTGATGAGAGTGCCGTATCCCTTGATTGTACCCTTGCTGTTGTCTCC
>NC_037539.1:18070298-18072224 GCF_001531365.2 Cynara cardunculus var. scolymus | reverse complement strand
CATAATCCTTAAGTTGAGTCTTCATCCAGAGAACTTGTAAACAACAACTAGCAGCAGCAACATATTCTGCTTCTGCTGTAGATGTTGAGACACAATTTTGTTTTCTGGAGGTCCAACTTACCAGCTTGTCCCCCAAGAGTTGACAGCTTCCAGACGTACTCTTTCTGTCAAGCTTGCATCCTGCATGATCTGCATCTGTGTAGGCTATTAGATCAAAGCCAGAGTCCTTTGGATACCAGAGACCCAATGAAGGAGTTCCCTTAAGGTATCTAAAGATCCTCTTGACCGTAGAAAGATGCGATTCTTTGGGATTTGCTTGATATCTTGCACAAAGACAAGTGGCAAACATAATATCAGGTCTACTAGCAGTTAGGTACAGGAGTGATCCAATCATGCCTCTATAGCTTGTGACATCTACAGATTTGCCTGATGAATCAACAAATAACTTAACTTCTGTATCCATGGGAGTTCTCATCGATGATGAATTAGAGAGAGAGTATTTTTTCAAAAGATCAGTCACATATTTGTACTGATTGATAAAAATTCCGTCTGGAACTTGTTTTATTTGAAGACCAAGGAAGAAGCTGAGTTCTCCCATCGTACTCATCTCAAATTTGCTTTTCATCAGGTCTGAGAATTTTTCGCAATGTTTTGCAATTGTATAGCCAAAAATGATGTCGTCCACATATATTTGAACAAGTAAAATGTTCCCTTTATGCTTCTTGAGAAAGAGAGTTGTATTGATTGTACCTTTTTCGAAACCATTTTCGATGATAAAGGTAGATAGAGTTTCATACCAGGCCCTGGGTGCTTGCTTGAGCCCATAAAGAGCTTTATCAAGAAAATAGACATAGTCCGGATGCTTTGGATCTTCGAACCCAGGTGGCTGCTGCACGTAGAGTTCTTCTTGTAGTTTACCATTGAGGAAGGCAGACTTAACATCCATTGGATAGACTTTAAAACCTTTATGTGCTGCATAGGCTAGAAACATTATGATGGCTTCAAGTATTGCAACGGGAGCGAATGTCTCATCGTAGTCAATGCCTTCATCCTGGCGATAGCCTTTTGCAACAAGCCTGGCTTTGTTCCTTATTACAATGCCATCTTCGTCCTTCTTGTTTCTAAAGACCCATTTGGTTCATATAGCCGTTTTTCCTTTGGGAAGAGGCATAAAAGACCATACTTTGTTTCGTTCAAACTGAAGTAATTCTTCTTGCATTGTGTTTATCCAGTTTGGATCTTGTAGGGCTTCAGAAATCTTYTTYGGTTCAATCATGCTCAAGAAGTTTGCATATAGGCATTCATTTGCAGTAGCAGATCTCGTCTTGACACTAGAGGTTGGATCACCAATGATTTGGTGATGTGGGTGATTCTTCGTCCACTTGGTGCTTGATTGAGGTTCTAAAGCAACAGGATGCAGTTCTTCATCGACTGATGAAACTGCTTGCTCCCCCTCGACGAGATCATCTCCAGGGTTAAACTCTGGGTCTTGATTATGATCTGAAGACACAGGAGAAGTAGATGGTGAAATAACATGAGCTTCTGTGAGAGATGTACCTTTACTACTGGAGTCTGCATGTTCATCATTGACTCTAGAGATTGATTTTGCATTGGTCTCATGTCCAGAGATTACTTCTTCATCGGAGATGTCTTCAAATAATTGAGCTAACTCTGATTCATTGGGTTTGCTAAGTGATGAATCAGATGCTCTTCTTTGAGGGCCGAGTTCTGAACTGTTTTGTCCAAAAGTCATTGGAGTAGAGTCATCGAAGGACTCATTGATCCTTTCAATAACTATTCTGGTCCTCTTGATGTATACCCTGTAAGCTTTGGCGGTTTGAGAATAGCCCAGAAAGATTCCCTCATCAACTTTCTTGTCAAACTTGCCAAGATATTCTCTATCRTTGAGTACAAAGCATTTGCACC
>NC_037539.1:18068068-18069215 GCF_001531365.2 Cynara cardunculus var. scolymus | reverse complement strand
TGCTTTAATCCTTCGACATAAGCCACTTTGTTGATTGAGACATTGCCTTTGATGAGAGTGCCGTATCCCTTGATTGTACCCTTGCTGTTGTCTCCAAAAGTCACAGAGCCTCCAGATTTTTCGATGAAGGAGGATAGTTGACTTTTGTCACCAATCATGTGTCTGGAGTAACCTGAATCCATGTACGATGGTTGCACATGCTGGTCCTGCAAGACAAATTAAAGGGATTTAGGTACCCATTTCATAATGGGTCCTCGTTTGTTAGTAGGGGGTGTGGTACTCTTTTTGTCGCCCTTAGCCTTTGCGGGCTTGGGTTTCTTTGAATTTCCCTTGCCCTTTGATTTGGGATTTAGAACCGTTTTCATTGGGTCCAACTTTATATCGGTAAACGTGGTGTGTGAAGGGACAGTGATATGTCAACATGTGATTCTTCAGGTTTTGTAAAAGATTTAGACATTGACAAAAATGATGCTTTGGTTGTGTTTGTCTAACATTCTTTTTATTCAATGAAAATGAAGAAGTAAATGAAGGTRAAAATCCTGTCCTAGTATCGGTTGTTTTTACAAACTTCCTATCTAGTTCAACTTTTTTATTTGAAGAAGACTTGGGCTTTACTTCTTTTCTTCTGAGGAAGGTGGACTTTTCTTCAGCTGTATGGAAAGAAAAGTTGTGATTAAATTTATCAGAGGTAGACCACTTCTATTTTTGCTCACGGSTAAACTTGATGAACCTGAATGGAGTACTAGGGCCTTTTAAGTTGTCTTTGGCAGATTTAACATCTTTCATTTCCCCCTTTCCTTTGTCTGAAGATTTCATTGATGAAGGAGTACTAGATTTCATTGAGGACTTAAAATTTTTAGGTTTCTTGTTATCAATGATCTTTGGTGATTCACAACTTATTTCTTCTTTAGATTCAGAATCAAGAAAATCACTTGCTGATTTTTCAAAATAAAATTTAACTTGGATTGGAGCAGAAGATATGGATTCAGAGGTTGAAGCTTCAGTTTGATTTTCTTGAGGTTTCATCGATTTTGACTTCGATGAATTCTCAATTTTACATGAGTGATTCATCGATTCATCGATTGATGATTCCTTATTCGGATTTTCCTTTTGGAGAGAAGTCGGGTTTTTGAATGCATCCAAGTTT
>NC_037539.1:18064140-18066176 GCF_001531365.2 Cynara cardunculus var. scolymus | reverse complement strand
ACAAACTTTCATCGCGATCTTGATACATGTACTGATGGATATTTTCCATCAAGATTGGTTCCCTGGGCGGCAATTGAGGACGTCTCCTCATCGACTCTATGTTATAGATGATCTCATCTACCAGGCCTCGAGGAAGAAGGGATATCCGCATGCACCACAGGTTGTTGGATTAAGGGTTGTGTTTCGGGTTGGGGTTATGTATGGGTAGAGGGAGAGTTTTCTTTGGATGGTTCAGTTTCAAGTGGTTGAGAGGTTTCTGGTGGGGTTTGGGGTCGTTGAGGCGATGGTTGGGTTTTTGTAGGTTGTTGTTGTGAGGAAAGGGTGAAGGGTCGAGGTATTAGAGAAGGGGTTAAGGGTAGGTTTTCTGTGGGTTAGGAAGTGAGGGTTTGGTTTGTTTCTGTAAGTGGGGTTTTTGGATCTTCATCGGTTGATGAACTCAACACGATGGGGTCTGGTATTTTGGCTGAGGGAACTTGGATATTCTGTTCTTCATCAGAGGGCAAGGCCTCTGGTTCCCTTGGTTGGGTTTGTTGGCTTGATGGTGGTTGTTGTGGTGATGATTGTTGCTGTGGTGCAGCGGATCCTGTTTGTTGTGTAGCCGCCGCCTCTGTCTCCCCCTCACGAGGTCCAAGACCTTGATCATCGGGGTCTTGGTCTTCATGCCTTGGTCATTTGTAGGGGCGGTTGGAAGAGAAGGATACTCTTGATCTGTTCTTCTTTTTCCACATTTGAATGTGGGAAGCGAGAGTGCACACCCGATCCTTACAGCGCCTTTGTTCCATTGTGCGAAGGAGAGTGTTAGTTCCTTCTTGCTGTTGTTGTAAACTCTTCCTCAGCGCAGTGGTGGGTTCAACGGATCGAGCGGCAAATTTTACACTTATCTCATTGAATGATGAGATTAGTGCCTTTAACAGAGCCCGTAGATCGGCTCTTGTAGCAAAATATGTGCCTGTAGAGGATGGAGGTGGCACAGAGGTTGTAGCAGACGATGGAGGATGGGGAAGGTTGGCAAGAAGATTCCTCACCTCTGAAGTGAAGGATGAGAAGGCTGCTTCATAGGAAGGGCCTACAGAGGGAGGTGGTGTTTGAGTTTGTCGTGGGATTTGGGCAAGTATGGTGGGGGGTAATTGGGTGAGTGTTGTTTGTATGGTGGTCATTTGGGTGGTGAGGGTGGCAAGGGTTTCATCGATGGATGAGGTGGATGAAGGTTGAGGGTGAGGTATTTGGGAGGTGATGGAGGCTGGTAGTTGATGAAGATTGCGAAGGATGGTTTGGAGTTGGGTAATGATGTAGGTTAAGTTTTCATCGGCCTCAATTGCCTGAGCCGTGAGGGTGGCTAAGGATGATATGGTATTGTGTTGTTGGGTTACTTTTTGTTGGAGGATTTGGAGGCAGGATGAGTTGGTTTGGGTTTGGGTATCTATTTGGTTTAGGTGGCGTTGGAGGATGGCAAGGGATTGGTGGAGGTCTGGGGTATCAGGTGAGGGTTGGTTTTCCACAATCCCTTGTACGAGGAGTTTAAGGTCATCCAAGGACCGCGTCATTGTATCAACATAGGCTTGGAACTCAGCCTTTGTGACCAGATCAGTTATGGGGGTAACCCCTGCAGCAACAGATGCTGCAGGTTGGGCCTCTGTTCCTGAGGTGCCCTCTTGGTCTTGTACGAAGGTAGGCCTCGAGGGACTTCCATCATGTCCTTGATAGCCTTCGAGAGAGGAACTATCTCGTGATGTTGGAACATCCTCTTCCTCTTCTTCAGCTTCAGAGGCTGAGTAAGTGAAGCGAATGTGTGTCCCTTTTGGTAGATCAAATACCAAGGGGAGTGGTGCAGGAATTGAAGATTGCTTTGAACGATCTATTGGATCAATGTTAGAAGCAACGAATGCTTCTGTGTGTGTAAGGGGTTGTGGCGAGCCCTGGGGCGAAGGGCTCTTGTTTCTTCATCACCTCTCCGTTGAGAGAGGGGTGATGGGATATGAGGCTCCTCGGCTTGTTCATCTCCAGAGGCCTGAAGAATGGCCTCTGGATGGCTGGCT
>NC_037539.1:18061598-18062748 GCF_001531365.2 Cynara cardunculus var. scolymus | reverse complement strand
GATAGGACATGCCATTAATGTAGTGGACACATGTCAGCCTGGGGTAAGGGAGGGAAAATATTGAAACGGCTCATGGGGGACAACCTGTATGGTGTCAGGCGCGTGGTTTGAGTGACGTCATGAGGTATTTGAAATGAAGAGTCATTCCAAATAATATCTTGGTGAAGACGTTTCCCAAAAAAAAATTATTCAAAATCTCTTCTAATTGTAAGATTAATACTAATTACGAAGTTTTGGTCTTCTAAAAACCCTTGTTGTAAAGTTTTTAGTCACAAAAGCTGCAATTTTGTATATTCTTGAAAATGGTTTTCAATTAAGATGAGTTTTATTGTAAAATATATTTTCATGGAACCAGAGGAGCTCTGGTTATGCATGCAAAGTTGGTATGGAACCAGAGGAGTTTTGGTTGTAATGTTGATGAAGACAAGTAGTGATGTTGGATTTGCATGATGTAGAGACTTTGGTTAACAAACCAGAGGCTCTGGTGAAGTATGGCAATCCATTTTATAAAACCAGAGGAGGTCTTGTATTCTATTTAAATATAGCATTTTATGGGACCAGAGGCTCTGGATAGTAGAACCAAAAGCTCTGGATGGAAAATGCGAGGTTACAAAAGTAAACTTTTGCTCCCCCTCAAATGATGCATCAAAGATTCCCCTTCACTTAGATAAAATTTGAGAAGTTTAGGAGATAGAGGCTCTGGTCTATACAACCAGAGGCTCTGGTTGAGAGAAGCATAGGCTAAGTGAGGATTGCAAAGAGAACAAAGCCAGAGGCCCTGGTCTTTAGAACCAGAAGCTCTGGTTGAGAGGCATGGTTTGTCGGTGTATGGGTTTTTGAAAAACTCAAGGACATTGAAACCAGAGGCTCTGGTTGAGAAGGCAATGAGTGTCATGAACAAGTAAAAAGAATCGTCTTTGAGACTAGAAGGGCTCTGTTGACAAGGACTTTGAGTACAGAGGCTCTGGTCTTTAGAACCAGAAGTTCTGGTTGGGAAAACTATGAAAGGGAGTATGAAGGGAAATGGTTAAGACTTGCTTTCAAAGAATCTAAAGCTAGAGGCTCTGGTCTTTAGAACCAGAGGCTCTGGCTGTAAGAAAAGAATATATAGCAAGTAAAGGAGGAAACCAGAGGCTCTGGTCTTTGGAAC
>NC_037539.1:18060196-18061498 GCF_001531365.2 Cynara cardunculus var. scolymus | reverse complement strand
GTTTTTCAGTAGGTAAACCCTACTTTGAACAGCCATAACTCTCTAGATAATCATTCAAAATTGTTGATTTTTCTTCTGGATGTTAGTCTAATGAGTTACCTATCAAATGCCACCGATTTCATTCAATATTGTGGTGATTTGAGGTTTTAATGACTCAAAATAAGATGAACATGCAATCTRTCCGATTCTGACAGATTTGTATATGTATGTTCCATCGACCATATCTCTTTCAAAACTCGATGAAAAAGGATGATTCTTCTTTTGAGAGTTACCTTTATGGGTTATCTCCTACATGCAAGTGGAATCACATGAACGTATGGAGTTTTGATCTCCAAGAACCTAAAACACTATAGGTGTGCAAACTGTGAAACCACCAGTAGGTAACTCTTACTTTGAATGCTAATATATTTCTACTTACTTGTTCTTAATGTATGATTCTTCATCTAAAATGTTCTTTTATGAATTAGGATTCATTTGAATCCAATTTCACTCAAAAATATGATGTTTTGGGGCATGAACCAATTTATTTAAGTTAAGTATGCAATCTGTCAACTAATGACAGATGTGTGCATGTGACTTGAAGGTGTCATATCTTCCTCTCAACTCATCCAAAATGATTTATTCTTAGTTTAAAAGTTTCGTATAAGTGTTAGGTTTTCAATCCAACTTGAATTTCTGCAGAATACTTAGTAGAACTCTTTTAATGAGTGTTTTACTAACATGGTGTAATCTGCCATTTCAGTTATGATAAGTTGTATTGCATAAATTATTTGAATCATAATCTCATGCCCAAAATATATGAAATTTGGTCACGATGACTATAACTCAGTGCTATAACCATGTAAAAATATGAGAAATTATCTCATTTTTGAAGCCTCTTTATTTTGATCATCTTTAAGTATCATAAGTTTCTGTCCAGGATCAAGATTCTGAGATTGGTTGATTTTGTAAAATTTTATCTTTTATTAAATTATAGCATCATTTTCGGTATAAATTAATTCATTAATGAGCATATGGACATTATGTATATTTGGACTATGGATAATATATTATGGGACATAAGTAGACAAATATGGACTTAGGATTTTTTAAACCCCATAGGTAGTGATAAATCAATAAGTGATGGTTTTGGATATTCCTATTGATAGGGAATCGTTGAWCTAGTGCGGTGTTCRGATCRTATCTCTTTTTCTTGCRAAGCTCYACAACAAAAGTGAGTATTCACAGCCCCTCTTTCAAAGTATTTATTACGTTTTGGGGTGAAAAGCACGATTGAATGTGTTATATGAGCTATTTTCATTA
>NC_037539.1:18028762-18060036 GCF_001531365.2 Cynara cardunculus var. scolymus | reverse complement strand
CATGTGACACGAAGTGGTCACCGCTGAGGTAGTCTGGTAGGAGTTCTACACATGTGACACGAAGTGGTCACCGCTGAGGTAGTCCGGTAGGAGTTCTACACATGTGACACGAAGTGGTCACCGCTGAGGTAGTCCGGCACGAGTTCTACACATGTGGGGTTTTAGTCCCACCACTGAGGTAGTTCGTAAGTATGTTCTACACATGTGGTTTGCTACCACTTCTGAGGTAGTTCGTGGGGCGTTGAAAGTTGTTCAGGTTTAGTAGTGGCTCAACAAATTTATATCATGTGTTTGACGTTGTTTTATTTTAAGATATTGCTCATAAATTTATAACTGAGATTGCTGCATTTGAAATCATTTGGTACATATAAAATCTGTGAACTCACCAACTCTTTGTAGTTGACACTTGTTTTTAACATGCTTTTCCAGGGTAAGAAAGACTCATGGTGACACTTAATAGAAGTCGTGTCACAATCATCACTTTTTAAAATTTCTTTTGTGTTTATTTTGCAAACTTGTATTTGGGAATTGTAAACTTTGGTTATGATGTGTTTATGTTTTAAATTGTATGGTTGTGTTGTTTATACACTACTGCTATGAGACTCTACCTGCCTTACCTCGCGTTTCTGCTTTAGCGGGGTATGACAAAATGGCAGTTTTCAATTCGTTTGAAGATCTCATGTGGTATAGCCTTGATCAACATCCTTTTGCATTCGCTTTCCAATTCAACTAATACCTTTTCTTCATCGTTCCAGTTTGCGATTGGTTTAGGCTCATAATGCTCAGGAACTCCAGGGGTTGTACCAGTTGCTGGAACTCGTCGAATTAACATCATTGGCACGTATGTAGGATTGTAGAGAAATTCACACATTCTAAGGTGAATTCCTTCCAAAAAGTTGATCATATACACCTTCCATTGTTGATATTCCTCTAGAATAAGCGTTGGAGGCTTTGATTGAGATCCAGTACTCATGAACGAGTTAATAACCAAATTCGCCATTGAAATTGAATGAAACAGGAGAAATTGAAGAAAACTGGTGTTCTAGAAAAGCAGATTAATACCAAGAACAAAATTAATCAAATAAGAATTCAATTCTAGCTCTGATACCAATTGTTAGGACCTGTAAACTTAGTTTTGATATTAACCAAATACTCTGGATGATCTTTAAGAACAATAACAGTGCAGCGGAAACAGTATAAGAACAAACAAAGTAATTAATCAAGAACACACAGTTGATGAATATGAAGAACACAAGAGAATAGCTTCAAAGGTTTTTCAATTGATTGAAAATAAGACGATTACAATTCGGAAGCACTCTGAATTACAAAGACCTAGCTGCTATTTATACTAGTTCCCAACGGCTTTTCTAACACGACCTAGACGTATGAAATGATCCAAGTCGTCCAAATAAAGTCGATTACAAACATAGTCACGTGAGAAGCACATGCAGCTAACTAACATAAGTAAAACAGTAAGAAGTGGTTCTTCACAAAAGATAAACCCACAGACCCTCTGTGAGCTATTCCAGAGGCTCTGCTGTATTTGACTTGTAAGCTTTTGTTGCCAGAGAACCAATTTCCAGAACCTCTGTGATAGACAACAGAGGTTCTGTCACTCTTGACTTGTACGATTGAACATCTTCTGTTGTTGGTCCTCTGTGGTCTTATGTGGAATGAACCCTTGTGTCAACACTTGCAGAAATCTTTTTCATACTTTTACATTAATGAATATGAGAGCTAACAGAGATTTGATTTTAGCTTGGGGGAGAGGATCTGTCTCAACACCTGAGTTACCAGACTTGAGATCTGGTTTGCCAGATTTAGCCTTAGGAGTGTTCTTCTTCTTTTGGGTCTTCTTGGAATTAACCCTTGATGACCCAGAGAGAATGTAGTTGGGATTAGAGAGGTGTTGCTTTAACTTTTGCAGTAGAGAGAGACATTCACAAGTATAAACACAATTTTGATGACAAAAAAGGTTTATTTCATTCATAAAACATCTTATTACAATCATTCCTAGCATTGTTAGTTCTAACGAACTTCCTATCTAGTTTAGATTGTTTAGACTTCTTAAAATGAGTCTCCTCTGTCCTCTCCTTATCCCTTCTTACTCATTTGGCTATCAGAGGCCTCTATGAAACAGAGGAATTTAAAATAGAGTCAGCAGTGGATTTTCCTTTCTATTCCAAAGTGAACTTAATTGGCTTTGCAGATTTAGGTTTAAAAAACCTTTGATGCAGATTTAGGTTTAAAAACATAACTTAATTTAAAAGACAAAGGGTGGTTGAGTCGTCTGATCGAGCTCTAAGTGCTGAAAGAGAGCCATCTACTCAAGACATTAATGTTGAAGGTTCTGCCCCGGAGTCATCAAGGAAGTGAATCATTGAGGCGATTATTGTTGAAGATGATGAAGTGTTGGAGACAAGTACAGCGATCGAGCCAATGGTTGAAAAGCCGGCGGACTCCATGGTAGGAACAAGGTTGCTACTGGACTTATCTGCCAATGTTAGATTTAATTATGTTTTTGCTACTGTACTGGGTGGAGAACAAAATTTCGAAGAAGACATAGATAATATTGACGAGTCATCTGGGTTATACTTTGACTTTGAAGCTGACATCAATCATGAAGATCCAGTATTCCCGTTTCAGGGTGATCCTCAGACATTGCTAGAACCATCCACTGCAGTTGAAGCTGGTGCATCTGATACTCCCAGAGAGCCATTTGATCCGACAGAGATCATTACAAAGAATTATGTTTCGTTTGCAATCCGTGCAAACTTTCCAGGCTATGACACGGCAAGGATCAGAGAGCCTTACCTTGAAGACATCTATTTTGGCATCTTTCTCCGGCATTGCAAAGCGCTAAGTGCTGATAAGATTCTTGGTATCCACAAGGAAACCAAAGAATATCATTTGGAGTACAAGAACTTCCTCAAAGCGAAGCGTCTCCCTATCAGTGAAGTAAGAACCAAACATCGAGTTGTGTCAATTAAACAAATTGATGCTCAAAGACTTCTCAGAGTCTGGTATCCAGTGTTCATGGTGACACGACAAGATGATAAGATCTGGAGATTTAGTGAAGCTGACTTCTCAAACTTGTATTTAGAAGACCTGGAGTATATATACCATGAAATCCGGAACATGACAAACAGAAAAGATGGAGCTCTTGTTGCCCTTAGTGCGATCAAAAGGTTTATGCGCAGTCAGTCAAAGTTTCTATGGTTATTGATGTCCAAATGGGATTTGAAGATAATCAGAGAATCATCAATTTGAAGAGACCTGATCAAGAGCTAGAAGACAATGAAGCTTATCCACTCTACATGATTCTTGAAAAACCGGAGTTTGGGGTAATATACGATGCTGCGGTCGAATAAAGAAGTTCATGACGTTCAGTGAGCTGAACAAATTCTCTGATGGGACTATTAGAATGGTGAGACGAGCGCTGGATACGAGGAGAGTTAACAATGATAAAGCTGCAGAATCGGAAAGGATGAGTTCAAAAGATAGATATTTTTTTATCAATGCCCTGAATCTACTTGAGGAGAAGATACAATATCGGAATCCACTAAGAAGGCTGGAGAAACTTCTCGGACTCAGAATGACAAGATTTATGAGAGTTCGAACTTGAATCCAAAGGGGGAGAATGTTGGGTTCAAGTATGTGCATTAAAGATTGTATTCAAGTTCTCCATTTTAATATGCTTTGTAATAGTTAGGTTTAATGCTTTCCTTAGTATAAATAGTCATTAGACTTGTAATTGTCATTAACTTTATGTAATTTCTGAGATTAGTGCTGTAATTGTGATTAGAAATTCCTTAGTACAACATTTGGTGATCATTTCTCTCTGAACTTCATCTTGTTCTTAATTCTTGAAGATTTGATTCATAATTGTATGATTTGGGCTTTTCAATTGGTATCAGAGCAAACTGCAGCAATTTGTTTAGAGGATTGAACTGTATTATCAAAGATTTTGCACAAAAATTAGGGGATTTAACGAACTGTTTATCGTGTTCTTCAATCTGTTCATCGAGTTCTTAGTCCAGAATCACATTGTTGGCTTAGATCGCTTGGATTTTGATTGTTAATTGATAAAATTTACACTACTGAATTGGCAATTTCTTTTTGAACAACTTTGATTCACATCGATTTTGATTTTAAACAAGTTTTGAACCATTTTTGATCGAATTTTGAGTTTACGAAATTTGTTCGTGTTCTTCAAGAACTCATAGTTTTTGCAAGTTTTGATCCATTTTTTGGTGAAAAAGTGTTAAAATTGTGTTTTTGCTTGAATACTAGTCCGTATAACTCTTAGTCGGTTTAAGTGTAAATCGCGTGTAGCTTGTTCGATTTAAGACTTGTGATATTTTGTGAATTGATTTTGTGCGATTTAGGTTAAACCAGGTAAGTTTTGGTCGATTTAAAGGTAAATCATTTGATTCTTGTTCGATTTAGTGAGCGATTTAGGATTAACCCGCCTGGTAAATCGTTTGTATGTTGTGCGATTTAATCTGTGAATTGTGCGATTTATTTATAATCCGGTTGTAACCTGAGCGATTTTGTTGTGCGATTTAAGTGTAGTGTTGTGCGATTTAATTGAATTGTTGTATGTGATTCAAGTGATTGTTCTTTGACTTGTTGAAAAGTTTGTTGACCGTATTTTGACTTTGACTTCTTGAACGGATTATTGAACGGATATTGACTTTCATTTGTGAGCGGTTTATTCTCTTTGACTATTTGAGCGATTTGAATTTAAGCGGACTTGATCGTATTTGACTTGGTTGACTTAGTTGACTTGACCTGTTAACTTGTTGACTTTTTACTTCCGTATTTCATTTTGCAAATTTGACTAAGTGTTGAAAACATCTGATTTGAGATTTCTTATTTGTGTGAAATTTGATTAAGTGTTAGAATTCACCGGATTTCTCATCCGGATTTGTTGTTCCTTGTGCGATTTAAATTCCTTTGTTGTTTGGATATCTAATCCGGATAACTTGTGTTTGTTAGAAATTAAAGTCTCTTCTTTGTCCGGACTTCTAATCCGGATAAGCTTGACTGGATTTCTAATCCGGATAAGCGTGTGTGCTTATATTTTCTAAGTCTTGAATTCGTGCAAATTCTTGTTTGAGATTTCATTGATATATTTTTTGATTTCTAATCCTTTAATACAAATTTTGAACTGCAGTTGATCCTATATCATACATAACTGATAAAATGAGTTCAAGATAAGCAATGGCTATTGGTACTGATACCAAGCTACTTGTGCTGTTTAGAGGGGACTATAACCAATGGAGGGATAAATTCCACAATTTCATAGAGAGAATGAAAGAAGGTGATTTGATTATGAAATCCTTGATGGAAGGTCCTGTTGTTTTCTATAGAGAGACACCTGCTGTTCCAGAAGAAGGCAGACCTGCCTAAAGAGTCATCAAGGAGAAGTTCAGATATACTGCGCAAGCAAAGGAGAGAGCCCATGCTGATGTGCTTTGCAAGTCCTACATGATGCAAGCATTGACCAACAATATCTACACGAGCATTGACAGTCATAAATCATCTGGTCACAGCATGTGGGTTCAGATTGAGAAGATGATGATGGGTTCTAAAGTGGGAACTCAGTTGAAGATTACTAATTGTATATCTGCATATGAAAAATTCAAGGCTAAAGATGGAGAAAGCCTTGACGATGTCTATGATAGGCTTACCAGACTGCTAAATGAGCTGACCAAGAACGGAATCTCTAAAACTGTCATAGAGATAAATGTTAAATTCCTCAGCAATCTTCAACCAGAGTGGAAACCTTATGCTAATCGTATCAGATTCAACAAATCATTATCTGATATTGACATACATGAAGTTTATGAAACTCTAAAGCAGAATGAGGAAGAAGTTTTGGAGATCAGAGATTCCAAGAAGAAGAAAGAGAAGGAAGTTGTTGATCCTTTAGCTTTCGTGTTTGAGAAGAAAGGAACGAGCAGATCTGGGAAGCAAGTGAAAGAAATAAGCCAATCAAGCGAATCAGCAGATGAAGAAATTAACAGCTCGGATTCGAACTCTGAAATGTCTAAAATAAAACATGACATGGCGATGCTAACTAAAGCATTCCAAAAGAAGTTTCAAAAACGACCGCACTCGAACAATCAAAGATTCTCGTCTGGCTCAAAATACAAATTTAAAGATAAATTCGGCGAGAAGAAGAAATATGAAGAAAAGACATTCGAGAAGAAGTACGAGAAGAAGCCGGAAGAGAAGAAGAAGTTTGTTAAAGGCGTAGCAGATGAGCACACAAAGTGCTACAACTGTGGCAAGCTAGGCCATTTTGCTGTAAACTGTAGAAAGTCGGTAACGAGAAATACCGACTACTACAAAAACAAATTTCTTCTCTCAAAACAACGAGATGCGGGGAAAGCACTCATGGCAGAAGATGATCACTGGTTAAATCTAACCGATGAAGAGGAAGAAGCTGAAGTTGTTGCACACATTTGCTTGATGGCTAGAACTGAAAAATTATTCTTCAGATGAAGAAGAAGAACAAAGTGCTGAAGTGGAAGAAGTGGTATTGGAGCAATCATGCATAAAACAGATGCAAAAGATGATGCTTAAACTCCAATCTTTCCAGCAAGAATTAAAAACAGAAAAAATGCGTTCAAATAATTTTGAAAAAGAATTAAAAAACGCAAAAAGAAAAATACATCAAATTAATTGATGAAAATGCTGGAAACTTGGATTGGGTTAATCTTTGTTATCTGAATCTAAGTCAATTAATGAAAAATCCAATATCTTAAAAGCCGAATTATCAGATTCCGAGGAACGATATAAATCGTTACAATTGGTTAATGAATAACTAATGATTAAAATAAGTAAGCTTGAATTACAAATAATTCAATTAAATGAAAAACTGAAGTCTAAGGAAGAACTTTTATATAAGAGAGGGCAGACTGATCAAACCATTTTTCTGAATAAACCCTCTGAGACAAGATTTTTTAACCCTCGGGAAGGGTTAGGGTACGAAAATCCAAAATTTTTAGGAAAAGCTTTATATTATACCCCTACTCTATACAAATTTGAATATCTTGATTGCGGACCCGAGTTTTCAATAAAATTTACAAAATCTTCTGATGAGGTAGAACAACGAGAAGATTTTAATCGTCAAAGAAAAGACAAAATGCAGGTTCCGTTTGACTATACAAACTTAAATGATAGCTATAAAAATCAAGACTCTGTACTTTCAGTTGATTATTTTCACAGTTATTCTAAAACAGAGCTTGAATCAAAACCTGTTGAACCAACGTTTTATACTCTTATATTAATTTTAGAAAAACAAGTGGTTCGGCTGGAAAAGATTTTAAATAAAGAACGGCTTTTATTTAATCAACAAAACCAAGAATTTTTAAATAAAATTGAAGATTTACAAAATTCTAAAGCAAAAACGGAACATGTTGAGTCTGAGTATTTTTCGTGTAATAAATCTTTAAGTGAAGCTTCTGATTCAGAAAAAGTAAATATTTCAAATGAAGAAATTAATTTCTCAAACATCTTGAATTCAGATGTTTGTTTGGATAATGACATTGATCAGTTTGATTTTTCTAAGAAATTACCTAGTCATGAAGATTTTCTTGTTAAAAATAATATGACTGAGGATTCTGATTGAACTTCAGATTTTGAAAAGAATTTTAATGAAAAACCTGTTTCCGAGGATTTGTATTATAAAAASAATAAAACCAAAAAGAATTCGAGGAAACAGAAGAAGCTTACTAAGAAAATTAAACAAAAAGTTCATCATTCATTTAAATCTGATGATTTTATTTTTCCTGTTTCAGATAATGCGTTGAAGTTTAAGAAGGTTTGGAGAGTAAAAGAAGAAGAAAAATCTTCAACTCAACAAAAGAAGAATAATTTTACTAAGTCTGTATTAAATGATTCTATATTGAATAATTTTGTAAAAAGATATTCAGTTGATGAATTGTTTGATATTAGAAATGGTAAAAATAATTGTTCTCCGTGTGGATTGAACGAATTACTTAAGTCTTTTACTTCATTTAAGCCTTATCATTTCATGCATTCTGTTTTAACGGCTTTATCTAAGAAATTTCATATTACAGAACGTTGGTTTGGTACTTACAATATACCACCAACGAGAACTGAGCTTAAAGGACCAAAACTAAAATGGGTACCAAAACCCAATTGATTCACTTTTGCAGGTTAACCGGCATGTGTGGTTCTTAGACTCCGGATGTTCTAAGCACATGACTGGTAGAAAAGAATTATTATTTAACTATGTTGAATCTTTTGGAGGTACGGTAAGGTTCGGAAATGATCAATACGTGCCTATCCTTGGATACGGTGACGTAATTTCTAGGAATTTAATAATAATTATGTCAAAGGCCTTGGACATAATCTTTTAAGCATTGGTCAATTTTGTCATAAGAATTTAGAAGTCTGTTTTAAAGCTAACAAATGCAGCATCCATACTACTGATGGTAAGGAGCTACTAGCTGGAATCAAAAGATCAAATCTCTACACGATTGACCTATCCAACACACAAGTAGATACTGATGTCTGCTTGATATCCAAGGCATCCTTGAAGCAGAATCTGCTATGGCATTGGCGTCTTTCGCATTTGTATTTCAAATATCTGAACAAGTTGATATGTGACAACTTGGTTAAAGGCATCCCAGACCTAAAGTTTCATAAAGATCATGTATGCGGTGCATGTGAGATGAGCAAACTGAAGAAAGCTTCACATAAGCTGAAGATAGAGTTCAACACCGAACGTCCTCTACACTTACTCCATATGGATCTATGCGGTCCTATGCGAGTCCAAAGCATCAATAGAAAGAAGTATGTGTTGGTCATAGTCGATGACTATTCGAGATATACCTAGGTTCATTTTCTGCTGTCAAAGGATGAAACGGCCTAGACAATAATCTCATTCTTGAAGACAGTCCAAAATAATCTGCAACTGCCAGTTCAGAAAATTAGAACTGATAACGGAACTGAATTCAAGAACAATACACTCGGCTCATTCCTCGAATCCATCGGTATTATACATACGTTTTCGGCAGCCCGGACACCACAACAGAATGGTGTCGTTGAGCGAAAGAACAGAACATTGGTGGAAGCGGCGCGAACATTACTTACTTGTTCAAAGCTTCCATTATTCTTATGGGCTGAAGCAGTGGCGACTGTTATTTTACCCAGAACTGATCCCTCGCTCATAAAAGGTTTGGTAAAACTTCGTATGAGATTATAAATAAAAGAATACCTAATATCAAATTCTTTCGAGTTTTTGGTTGCAGGTGCTTTATTTTAAATAAAAAAAGGACAGAGGGAAGTTCGCTGCTAAAGCTGATGATGCGGTCTTCATTGGTTATTCCAAGACATATGCTGCATATAGGGACTACAACAAGAGAACCAAAATCATCAATGAGAGCGTGAACATCTCCTTTGATGTGGTTTCTAAACAATTCAGTTCAGGACCCGGGCTGATAATTAATACTATGCGGAAAGCTGATCAACCATACTCTTCAAATTCTGATAAAGTTGATTTAGATTCATTATTTGAGAACTTTTATGAAAAATATTTTGAAAATAAATCTAATCAGTCTAATGATTTGTCCAGGAATATTCAGACTGAACAACAGTTATCTGGTCCATCTTCTGATGTGCCAGTAACTGAAACAGAAGAAGAAACGAAAGTTGTTGATGAAGAAATAGAGATGGAAACTCCTGACGGTTCAGTTCAACGTGAAGAGGGTAAAAATTCTTAAGTACAAGAGGTATCGGTCGTACAAGATGAAAATACCCTACCTCAGCCAGATATTCAACCTAGTCCAATTCAAAATATTGAACCTTCACCTGAACCTGTTCCGATAAACTCCCCAAACACTTACATTGATCAAAACTCAGATCAAAGCTCCTACATTCCCCTACCTCATAGCAAGAAGTGGACCAGAAATCACCCAATACATCAAGTTATTGGTAATCCATCAACACCTATTCGTACACGGTCTGCGACAGCTAATGAGTGTCTATACTCCACGTTCTTGAGTAATATTGAACCCACTAAGATATCTGAAGCCTTAGCTGATCCGGATTAGATACTCGCAATGCAAGAGGAGCTGAACCAGTTTGAAGCACTCAATGTCTGGAGATTGGTACCTCGTCCCAACAACAAGACAATAATCGGTACAAAATGGGTATTTAAAAAAAAGGACGAAGATGGTGTTGTGGTCATAAATAAGGCCCGACTTGTCGCTAAAGGATACAATCAACAAGAAGGCGTTGACTACAACGAAACTTTTTCCCTGGTAGCAAGGATTGAAGCAATACGAATGTTTTTGGCATACGCGACACACAAAAACTTCACAGTGTACCAGATGGACATCAAGACAGCATTTCTGTATGGTCTTCTCAAGGAAGAAGTCTACGTTGCTCAACCGGAAGGTTTTGCGGACCAGTCAAAGCCGGATCATGTCTACATCCTCGACCGAGCTCTTTATGGTCTTGATCAAGCTCCGAGAGCCTGGTATGACATCTTATCAGAATTTCTGGTAAAGTCAGGCTTCTCGAAAGGTAATATTGACACAACCCTTTTCATTAAAAAGGAAAAGTCAGATATCATTTTGATACAAATTTATGTAGATGACATAATATTTGGATCTACAAACCCAAAATACTGCAAAAACTTTTCTGCCTTAATGGTTTCGCGTTTTAAAATGAGCATGATGGGTGAGATGAATTTCTTTTTAGGTCTTCAAGTAAAACAATTATTTTCGGGTATCTTTATCTGTCAAACAAAATATATATTTGATATCCTGAAGAAATTTAATTTGGAAAACTGTTCATCTATAAAAACACCTATGGCTTATGGAACGAAACTACATGTTGATCCGTCTGGAAATGCTATAGATCAGAAAACATACCGAGGCATGATAGGTTCTTTAATGTATTTGACGTCTTGTAGACCTGATATTATGTTTTCAACACATCTTTGTGCCAGATATCAGGCTAATCCAAAGGAGTCCCATTTAAATGTCGTTAAGCGCATTTTCCATTATCTCAAAGGGACTGCTAATCTTGGACTCTGGTATCCCATGGGTACTAGTTTTGAACTGACAGCTTACTCAAATGCAAACTATGCAGGCTGTATGTTGGACAGGAAAAGCACTTCGGGACATCTACAGTTTTTGGGAGACAAGTTAGTCAGCTGGGCATCAAAGAAACAGAACTGCGGAAAAATATCTACTGCCGAAGCAGAATATGTAGCTGCTGCAAGCTGCTCTTCTCAAGTTTTATGGATGCAGACACAGCTTCGAGACTACGGGTTTTATTTTAACAAAATTCC
Source organism: Cynara cardunculus var. scolymus (assembly GCF_001531365.2). Taxonomy (NCBI): domain Eukaryota; kingdom Viridiplantae; phylum Streptophyta; class Magnoliopsida; order Asterales; family Asteraceae; genus Cynara; species Cynara cardunculus. Next base: position 18,048,698 of record NC_037539.1, on the reverse strand, counting down.
CATTTATTGTGATTCTAAAAGTGCAATTGCTATTTCCTGTAATCTTGTTCAACACACAAAAACTAAACATATAGATATCCGATATCATTTCATTAAAGATCATGTAGAAAAAGGAACCATTGAACTGTATTTTGTAAATACAGAATTTCAATTAGCTGACTTATTTACGAAAGCTTTAGATGAAAAATGCTTTAGCTTTCTTGTATCTAAGTTAGGTATGCTTAATTTGAAATTTTGAATTTTTATTAAGAACAGTTCAATTTATTGAATTGTATTTAATTCAAATTCATTTGGTCAAATATCTGTATTTTTTAATACAAGTCAGTGTTTCAATTTTTCTATTTGATTTTAAATTTCTTGATCGTGAGAATCTATATTTGAGGGGGAGTGTGTATTTTTATCTGATCATATTTTGAGGGGGAGTGACTTTATCTGTTTTGGATTAACAGTTTAAAATTTTTCTTACAGATATTTAAACATTATCTAATTTTTGAAAGATGTAGAGTTTAAAAATATAAGTGTTTGGCGGATTTAGACTAATCCGGACAACACTTGTCTGATTTATTGCAAATTCGGACAATACTTGTTCGATTTAGACTAATCCGGGCAAAAGGCTATATGATAAACTCTTATCCGGATAAGGTTAGATATGTTTACAATGAGTTGAGCGGACTTGTAAATCGCTTAGTTACCTTGAGCGGATTCCTAAATCGCTTATCTCATTTGTGCTTTCAAGTCTTTATATCGCTTATTTGTTCAGCGATTTAACTCTTTTGTTGAGCGATTTAGTTCTTTCTTTGAGCGATTTAGTTCCTTCTTTGTGCGATTTATTCATAAATCGATTGACTCTTGAGCGGTTTATTCTTAAACCGGATGACTCTTGACCGGTGTTCTTCTAAATCGCCTATGCCTTGAGCGATTTATTGTCCGAATTAACACTTAGTAGTTTCATATTCTCTAAATCGGACACCTCTTGTCTGATTTATCCTAATCCAGATAAGCTTTGATCGGTTTAGAATCTGAACGGTTTTTGACTTTGACTATAAATATTCGATTCATTTTTACTTTTCACTTTTTACATCCATCCTAAACCGCATGTCACTATTCATCCTTCGTCTTCGATCAATCTCTGTTAAATCGCTCAAGAACTTCGAACTTCAATCTGTTCCATCATCTATTCTACTTTTAAGGTTTACGTTTGTTCCATTTTAACTTGAATATAATTCCTTGGATTCATCATCTTGGACTATAATGACGATATTTTGGACTAATAACTAATAAATCTCATAGTTCTTTGAATCTGAATCGAATAATTCTTTTGAACTGTAAATCGATTGAAATTAAAAAGAATTAAAACCTATTAAAGCGATTCTAATAAAGAGTTTAAGATGTTAATTTTTGGTTTCGTCCGAGTTTTTTTTAGGTTTAGAATTAGTTTACGTTTTTTTGTTCGATTTAGGGTTTTAAAGTATGTTTTGACCAGATTTCTCACCGGAGAAGGTGACCGGAGTTTACTCCGATCAACTTAATCCGGCTGATATTGTCCGGTTTAGTTATTGAGTTAGAATTTTATTTTTTTATTTTCTAGTGTTGACCGGATATTGAATCCGGTTGATTTTTTTTTTGTCTTTAATTTTTTTTTTGGAATTTTTTTTTGACTTTTTTTTAGTTTCTTTAAAAAAAAATTAGATTTTTTTTAGTTTCTTTTAAAAAAAAATTTAGTCTTCAAATTCTTTTTAAAATTTTCAATTTCTTTTAAAAAAATTTTGAAATTAGTATTGTTCGATTAATTCGGGTTCTAATATTTTTTTAGATATTTTACAGGTAAATGACGGATATTCAACATCAGTCTGACGAGGAATCCCACATTCCCTCTGTCAAGTCTGATAACATACCTCACCCTCCTCAGCCATTTAACCAACCTATACCTGATGAAACCCTTTTCCCACAATGCCAATACCTATAAATTAAACCAAACAACCATTCTTTCAGCTTCGATATGCCTGCCGAATACCAAATAATCCAAGAAATCCTGTGCGGACACCCAATTGCCTACTCTCTTTCTGCCCACACACCAGTTCCTATGGTGTATTTACAGCAGTTCTGGAGTACACTTACACTGGCCAAAAACGGAGAAACCTTTTACTTTGAAGGAGCTGTAGATGATTATGTTAGCCGTTTGACATTAAAAAGACTGAGAAGAATTCTACCTCTTCCTAGACCAGGCTCCACAGGTTTTGAAACATTTGTTACAGAAGACCAACTCTGCTTGTGACATCAAACGGTTAGGATACTCGCAAGAGTTGACTAACCCGTCTCAATTTAAACGACGTTTCCTACCGTCGATCTAGCATCTATTATTTTCAATCTTGAACAGATGCCTGACTTCCAAAACTGTGGGCATCGACACGTGCAGTAGTTCATTTCTGATGTTCTTCCATGGGATAGTCTTTACGCGCAATTATGATTATGCCCTTGACATATGGAATGAACTGGTCGAGCTCGTTAATGCTAAGAGATTTTCGTCAAAAGCCATAAAGTTCGTGCCTTTTCAACGATTTCTGCAACTTATCATAAAAGCCATGATGAACGCAAACGAAGAGATCCCGGCCAGAGCTTACAGTGAAATGGGGCCGACGTTTGTCATGACTAGAATTCGACAACATACTGAAGTTGAAGATCTTGACTCAATCATGGAAATTCCACCCAAGCTATTTGCCTTCGCTAATCAGAGGGCTCAGAGTGTTATAGAATATAGACGAGTGATAGATCCTATAGTTCAGCCAGAACCGGTTGAACTTACCCCAGGATCACCCCATGCCTCAGCTCTGAGAGAGGGTTTAGCTGTAGGTAAGAGCGTTCAGGAACACGGGTTACCTGAATAGGGATGTGAGTTGAGGGATAATGTAATTGAGAGGGGTGAACAGGAGCGGGGAGCCTCTGATCAACATAGTACTTCATCTGATAATACTTCCTCGAGTTTCTCAAGTTCGAAAGATACAATATCCGAGAATCAGGCAGCTCTGGGTTGATGATGATGATGATGATAATGACAATGATGATGATGATGCTGATAACCCTGCTCAACTGATTCCTTCAAAGAATATTCAAATAGGAGTAGTGGTTGATAATATTGATGAGATCTTTCCAGAGTTTGAAGCTCCACAGACTTGTCCAAGTTTGCATTCCTTATCATTTAATGTTGATGATTTTGGAACCAGACCTGATGACTATGATCGTATGCTGCAAGACTTATCATATGTTCTAGTAGAAGGAGGAGATGAGGGAGCTGACGTAGAAAATGTTGAGAGGTTGAGTGAAAAGGAAATAGAAAAATATGGTGAGTGTGAGAGCGGAGCACAAAATCAATATCAAGCTCCTATCCCAGCGGATACACATAGTCGGGCACCCACATTTGCTATCGACATTCATTCGTTGCATGTTGGTATTGAAGAAGACATAGCTAGCCCAGCTATGCACTTGCACACCCAACCCGACCACTCAACTGGTTCTCAACAACCAGTTGTTTCATTTCAACACGGGGACTTAGTACATATGCTATCTACTTCTCACTTGGAGAATGTAGATATTGAAACAAGTAGGCTGCTGCCCCAGCCTACGACTTCGATTATGTGCACCTCGAGTCTAGAGCCGATACACTTAGGTACACATGAGTCTCGAGCATCTGTTGCTCCTATTGCAGTTCTTAGTGAACTAGCCGGAACGACCAGAGTGGTGTCAATTGACCTCCCACAAGCACCGGTCGGAAGTCCTACCAGTGTTATCACTATGCCAACACTGAATGTAGGCACAACAGTTTACTCAACTATTGTTTCAACTGGTAATCTAAGTGATCCAGGAGTTAGTTTACCAGACTTTGTGTCAAGGGAGTATCTGGACGGCGCCCTAAAGGCTGTTCAAGACAATATGGATGCTCAAATTGCAAGTATTAAAAGACTGTTGAAGGGGAAGGAGCAAGTAGAAGAACAACAATCATCTGTGCCTTCACCACCGCCTGTACCTGAGCCTCCGACGGTACAAGAGCAATCGGTGGATGAACTCAAATCACTACTTTGTGCTAAACTGATGTCATCCCAAAATTCTAATGCAGAAGATGCAGATTTGGTTGGGCTCCTACGACAACAAATTGATGAAAACCCCCCTGTTCGAGCCTCAAAGTTTTTGGCCTTTCAGGATGTGGTTGCTTCTAGCTTCACCAAAGTTAGTAAGTTAATCACATCAAACACCCAAGTTCTTAAAAGCTCAATTGATGCCCTTTCCGAAAGGGTATCTATTCTTGAAGAGACTTGCCGAGCTCAGGCCACCTCACTCAAACGAAGACATGATGACCCGGAAGATCCTGATCATCATGAAGGGGAGAGGAATAGACAAAGGGTGGCTGAGTCGTCTGCTCGAGCTCTAAGTGCTGAAAGAGAGCCATCTACTCAAGACGTTAATGTTGAAGGTTCTGCCCCGGAGTCAACAAGAGAGAAAATCATTGAGGCGATTATTATTGAAGATGATGAAGTGTTGGAGACAAGTCCAGCGATCGAGCCAATGGTTGAAAAGTCGACGGACTCCACGGTAGGAACAAGGTTGCTACTACACTTGTTTGCCAATGTTTGATTTAATGATGTTTTTGCTACTGTACTGGGTGGAGAACAAGATTTCAGAGAAGACATAGATAATATTGACGAGTCATCTGGGTTATACTTTGACTTTGAAGCTGACATTAATGATAAAGATCCAGTATTCCCGTTTCAGGATGATCGTCATACATTGCTAGAACCATCTACTGCAGTTGAAGCTGGTGCATCCGATACTCCCAGAGAGCCATTTGATCCGATAGAGATCTTTACAAAGAATTATGTTCCATTTGCAATCCATGCAAACTTTCCAGGCTATGACAGGGCAAGGATTAGAGAGCCTTACCTTGAAGACATCTATTTTGGCATCTTCCTCCGGCATCGCAAAGCGCTAAGTGCTGATAAGATTTTTGGTATCCACAAGGAAACCAAAGAATATCATTTGGAGTACAAGAACTTCCTCAAAGCCAAGCGTCTCCCTATCAGTGAAGTAAGAACCAAACATCGAGTTGTGTCAATTAAACAAATTGATGCTCAAAGACTTCTCAGATTCTGGTATCCAGTGTTTACGGTGACACGACAAGATGGTAAGGTCTGGAAATTTAGTGAAGCTGACTTCTCAAACTTGTATTTAGAAGACCTGGAGTATATATATCATGAAATCTGGAACATGACAAACAGAAAAGATGGAGCTCTTGTTGCCCTTAGTGCGATCAAAAAGTTTATGCACAGTCACGTCAAAGTTTCTATGGTTATTGATGTCCAAATGGGACTTGAAGATAATCAGAGAATCATCAATTTGAAGAGACCTGATCAAGAGCTGGAAGACATTGAAGCTTATCCACTCTACATGATTCTTGAAAAACCGGAGTTTGGGGTAATATACGATGCTGCGGGTCGAATAAAGAAGTTCATGAGGTCCAGTTAGCTGAACAAATTCTCTGATGGGACTATTAGAATGGTGAGATGAGCACTAGATACGAGGAGAGTTAACAATGATAAAGCTGCGGAATCGGAAAGGTTGACTTCAAAAGATAGATATTTGTTGATCAATGCCTTGAATCTACTTGAGGAGAAGATACAATATCGGAATGCACTAAGAGGGCTGGAGAAACTTCTCGGACTCAGAAAGACAAGATTTACGAGAGTTCGAACTTGAATCCAAAGGGGGAGAATGTTGGGTTCAAGAATGTGCGTTAAAGATTGTATTCAAGTTCTCCATTTTAATATGCTTTGTAATAGTTAGGTTTAATGCTTTCCTTAGTATAAATAGTCATTAGACTTGTAATTGTCATTAACTTTCTGTAATTTCTGAGATTAGTGTTATAATTGTGATTAGAAATTCTCTCAAGAAATCTAGACAACATTTGGTGATCATTTCTCTCTAAACTTCATCTTGTTCTTAATTCTTAAAGATTTGATTCAGAATTGTATGATTTGGGCTATTCAAGGTTTAGTTTTTTGTGCCTGGTGCTCCTTCTTAAGCTTTAGAGAAGATTTAGCTCTTTGGGACACGTCTACGAAATCAGGATTTATACGAATCTTTTTCTTCACAACTTCTGGTCCTGTTGCCACAATCTCTGTCTCAACTTGCTCTTTACTCGAGTCCACCTCTGATTCGGAGTCAGAATCAAGAAAATCCTTGTGTGAATTTTGAGTTGCAGTATTATCATTAAGAGCTTGAGATTTTCGAGAACATGCACTAGTGCCTTCATCCTTCTTTTGTATTGAAGAAGAATTTCCAAAAGTATCCAAGGAATTACTCTCAGAAGTATCTGCATGACCCTCAGATGGATAATTCAAGGCCTCAAGCAGATCTTGCTCAAAGACTTGTCTTACCGTCTCTGTGAAGTCATTCATTAACTTTAGATCCAAAGTTTTAACAAAGTTATCTGTCGAAGAACTCTTGGTATCATCTGGGTCAGGTTTAACAACATCACCGTTTGTTTTAAGATGTTCAAGCTTATTAGAGCCAAAACAGAAAATACCTTCTTTCTTCTGTATGCTTTTTAGATCAACTGGTTGCATACTTTTTGAAGAGTAAGAGATATTCTTAAACTTTAATTTTTGAGTTTTGGCCCCATTTTCAAGTCTACGTATTTTGAAAGGTGAGTTTCTAGGCAGAGTTGGAAAATCTGGTTTTTGCTCCGCCCCTAGCCTAAACACAGACTCAAGAGTAGATTTTTTCTTCCAGGTGAGGTCTAGGTCTGTATAGCCTATCCCTGCTCTATCCCGTTGAGAATTAATCTTTTCATACACCTGCTGAGCATCTTGATACTTTTTAATCAAGAGCTCTTTTCTTTGCAAGCTCTGGTGTAGGAATTTCCTTTCCTTTCGAAAATAGTTTTTCAAGGCTTAAGAATTTAGCCTGTCACGCTCTTTTTCTAAAAGTTATTTTTCCTTCTTCTGTATAACCGTTTTCAGTTCAGAGCACTCTGTTTTGAGACTATTTTCAGTGGAGCGTTTTATTTCTAAAAGTTTTTCCTTTTCCACTGAAAGCTCTTGTTCTTCTACAGACAGCAACTTTGTCTCTCGTTCAAAAAAAATCTTTTTCAAAAGGTTTCCTTTTAGATTTTTCGACAGAGAGTTTTTGCTATAGTTTTATGAAATGTTGAGTTAAAGCAGAGATGCTTTCTTCCATATCGGAATAAGAATAACAAGAAGTAGAACATACTTGGGATTCAGAGCCAGATCCAGACTCTTCTACATCATTCTCAACAGCCATTCCACAGAAGTGGGCTTAGTCTTCTTCTTCAGATGAGGAGTCAGAGACCCAGTTCTCCTGCTCAGCCATAAGACTTCCTTGGGATAGATTATACTTGTACTTATCTTTATAGTAGAGTTCTTCTTTCACCAAAGGGTCTTTGCACTCTTTGGAGTAGTAGCCCATCTTTCCACATCTAAAGCATCTAACTGCATGCTTCTTCTGTTATGACTGCTATTCCTCCTTCTTGTTTTGCATAGAAGGAGGGTTCCTTCCTTCGAAGCCTCTCCTTCTATTCTTGTCGCTTCGACTTCCTCTCTTGTCAAATACTTTCTTCCCAATTTCCTTTGAAATTCCTTGGTGATCAAAGCCAAGGAATGTGCAAAAGCACTGATGTCATCATCGACAGAGCTTGAAGCTCTGTCTTCATCGTCGCTCTCCACAACAAGATCCTTCTTCCCTCTTCTCTTCTCCTCCTTCGATGTCCTTTCTCTGTGTGTTTGACTGGACCCAGTCTCTTTAACGTCATAGATAAGAGCCAGTGGTCCACCCAGAGTGACCTTGGCCTTCTGCACCTCTTGTTCTTGCGCTTGCAAGGTGCCATAAAAGTCATGAAGACTCCACTGCTCCAGGTCTTGATTCACCTGGAGGGACCTGGACAAGTTCCCCCATTCTGCATTCAACCTTTTCAAGAAGAGCATGTTGTTCTCCTCTTGAGTTCTGATCACATCACACTTCCTGCATTTGTTGATCAGAGTGTTGAATCTGCGATAAGTCTGCTCGAGAGACTCATCAGGAAGAGCTTGGAAACTATTGTACTCATTCAGACATTGACCACGACGGTTCTTCTTCATCTTAATCCCACCTTCCAGCTGGTTTGCCATTTGATCCCATAGATCTTTGGCAGAATCGCAGGCATCCAGAGATTGAAAAATCTCGTTGGAAAGGGCCATGATTAAAAGCCTCTTCGCTTTTTGGTCCACTTCCACTCTTCTGTTGTCCTCATCATCCTAATCTCTACGGAGCTTGGGAACTCCTCTGGCAAGTACTTCGACCGTGTCACTAGCAGCAGGAATTCTGGGGATTAGAGTAGTAGGTACAAAAGGGCCGTTCAAAATAGATTCAAAAAGTTCAAGGTCGAGACCTTCATAAAAATTGATCATCCTGATATTCCATTGGGGATATTCTTCCCTAATGAGAGTAGAAGGTTTTGTAAGGGAACCGGTGATGTACATGGAGTTCCACGATTGATTACACATTTCGCTGAAAAGATTTGAAAAAGAAACTTGACTTGAAAGTGAGAAGTCGAGTTTTGACCGATTTCAAGAATACGCAAAGCAAACATTTTTAAAACAGATCAAGGATTAGAGTGAAATATGTTTTTAAAACGAATAACCAAAAATTAAGGGAAGTACCCTGTTGGATATCGATCGACTAATCAATTAATTTGGTTAGCAGACTTTGATACCAATTGTTGGAACCTAGATTCTCTTAATATCAGAAAACATAGTTGAATGAATATGAATGGAATAATAACAGTATAACTGAAAGGTCAAACGAAGTATTCAGTAAAGATAAGAACACAGTACGACTTTGAATACGTCGGATGCTTTTATTAGATGAGAAAAAAGCATTAAGAAACTCTTTCAATCTAATTTGTATTCTCACAAGGTTTGGCTATATTCTAGGTCGGAACAATTAGGTAATTGTGACCGGAGGTGAATGCCTCCTTATTTACGCCTAAGCTAAACATAATTTGCTAGAATATTGGCTTGAATCTCTGAGCGCTTATTCCGCATCCTTATCGTTGACGACCCTTGAATAGTGGAGCGGACTAAGTCAAGCTGCCTTGATTCTGTTAGACGTTTGCGAGAATGTCTGAACTAAGCGCGCTCTCCATGGAGGTAGGAGACCCAGAGGCTCTACATGTACTATGTAGAGGCTCTGTGTCTGGAGTGTAGCTCTGTATCAAGCACTTAAGATATTTGGCGCTTAAGGCTTTATCTTCCATGGAATAGAGCGCGGGCTCTGTATGTGAGAGGCTTGGCTCTTTGAGTAAGAGCTCTGTCTCTTGATCTCTTCTATATGAGAGCTCTTAGTCCAGACAGCTTCAAAAGACTAAGTCCTACAAACTAGAGTAAGAGGCTTCTTACTTACACTTTTACAAGATGGGGTCTAACATTAGAGTTAGTTAGAGGGACCAAAAGTGAAACATAATGACAACCATAATGACTAAAATCATGATTAGTTTAAAAGAATGATCAATCTAAATAGTGAATGACAACCACAAATAGCAAAGTTTTCCTTCATAGTAACATATCAATATGCCCCAATAAAATATTTTGTTTGATTCTTTAAAATATACATAAGAACACATTCATTATTCCTAACTTCTATATGCTTTTCTATAACACTCCTCCATTTGTAGTTTTTTTTTTCATTGGACCGACTATTTTTTAGCTGTAGTTACCTCACAATTATAACCTAATAGTTATATAAAACTTTGGATTGGGTCCTTCGAACGAAATATTACAAATATGATCATTATATTTTCACTTTTGTTATGAATTGGATTCCTTGACCAAACTACATCTACCTACGCTCCATTAAATCTGGAATAAGATGGTCTTTTCATTTTCACTTATTTTTAAAATAATATTAATATAAATTATAAATTTATTTGTATATTAATACATGGGTGGTTTCAAATACAAAACATGTAAATCTTACAAACCATTATATTAGGAAAGATTTGAGATATTTATGGACAATTATCATGATTCATTAATTATGATTTGATATATGGAAGATGATAAATTTCATTTATTATGATTATGGCTTCAGATTACGAAACAAAATATAATCAGTTAATTATTATACTATATAGATGACTGAGATTAGTTTGTAAAGTTTGTTAGAATTGCATGATTTGTAAATGAAATGTCCCCTATTGATATAATATATCTATTTTATATATCCTAACTGAAACCCAATCGATCGTTGTCCTCCCACACCATCAATCGCTTCCCTCCCGCCCCATCTCTGGCCCCCTCCCAGTTATCTTCTCCAATCTAGATCAAGAAACTAAGGAGCCGTTTACAAACTCTTACGAGGTAAGTGTCCAAATAAGAGTGCTGACCTGAGTAAGTGATATCCCCGTAAGTGTGCTAATACATCCCGAGTAACATACTCAGGCGGTTGCATGGGTTCTTTATTCACATTCCCAAAATGGATTCACCCTGATCTGGATGAATTTAGACTGACTGTTCCTTCCTCTCCCACGACCTCTTTCACGGCCTTTACCCCGACCTCTTCCTCTGCCTCTCCCTGTTGATAAACTGGTAGGAATATTTTCAAGCGAATTTTCTCTTTCATTCACGTTGGTGAGGGCGATCCTTTCAGACCTTCGCAAATGACTGGCCATCTGCAGATTTTTAATATTAATATTCAAATAATAACATTCCCAAATATAATAAGGTATCCAAACACAAATATGTACCTGTAAATTCATAATTACATTGGCCAGTTGCAGTTGGAATTTACCTTACATATCGTTCTCTTATCCCGTCATATTTATTCCTATGGTTCTACTTATGTTAGGGACCACCCTAATATGTAAATAATACAGTTTAAGTCTAGGCATCATGATGAATACCTAAATTCCTTAAACTCTAGCTCTGATACCAACTTTGTAACACCCCAAGATCCACATTTGCATATAACCATCTATTTCATTTAAAATAACACAATAGTACATATTCGGTCCCAAAAAGATACAACAAGCTACATTTCATAAGTAGCTAACAAATTTTTCCATAACATTATAGTATATCACTCGCTTATATAACAAGTATTCAAGATCAACAGATAACATGCTCTTCTCCATGATCCATATAAGCATAAAGGAAATTTTACATTTTCCCTTTTCCCTTATCCCTTGATAGTGTCTGACCTGCAATGCACATTTTTAGAAACACAAAATGAGGGCTAGTGTTGATTCTCTCTCTTATTGATTTGATGATAATCCATTTTACCTATCGAAGTATTATGTCTCTGTCTATTCAGTTCCAGCAATCATCATTGAGTCTGTTCAGTGATCACTTAAACATATATTGTAATCCTACATCGACAGTTTCACTTCAAGAAGACAAAACTCACACCCAAGAACCTTCAGCGAATATCGAAGACTGAAACTGAAGATTAGTGACTAGCGTGTTCGTGATCTGAAGCGGTATTTAGTGATTACAACTTGTTCAACATATGTGTGAAGACTGCACAAGCCTCAGTGAATGCTGAAAAGACCTCCAACGTTATTCCAGCATTCAGCGATCAAATGAAGCTTGCCATGCACGATTGTTTTTGTCTTGGCCTTACACACAGAAAGGACAAACCCATACCTCTCAAGAGTATCGTACTGCACAGAGCCGATTAGTCGACTCTAGTACCCACCAACTTCATGAAAGGATGTATGATCATGAATAGACAATAGTACTATTTATTGTAGCAAATGACAAGCTTTCCTCTAAAAGCTTGACACGTGTTCTGCCGCTTCTAAATTGTATTTAATGCAATGGGTATAAATAGTTGAGTGCTCTCTTCGCTCATGAAACTATGCCATACAAGCAAGCTAGAATTTCACTCCAAATTCTAAGACACATACCCAAGAAGAACACACCTCTGTTTTATCTCTTTCAGCAAATTTCTTATACTTGCTAAGTGTATCTGTGTGTATTTCTAGATTGCTTTAGAAAGGTTTTTCTTTACCTTGCCTATTCCGCAAACAATCTGTAAAAATTTGTATTGATCCTTCTTTATCAATATATATTTTTAAAAGTGAAAGTTATTGTGTTTGTAATCATTCCCCTCTTCTACAAACAGATCACCTCTAAACTCTTGTAGATCTGGCTGGGACCAACAAGTGGTATTAGAGCAGTGTTCGCTTTTCGTCTTGTTTTGTTGTTTATCTGCATTTTATTATTTTTTTCTTTGTCTCTAGATAATTTACTACTTTTCAAATGGCTTTACAAAACACCAGCACCAACTTTCACAACAATGGATCTCTTGCCAAACCTCCGTGGTTCATTCGAGACAACTTCAGTCTTTGGACGAATCGGATGTCTCTCTTATTGGAAGATGTGGATCCTGAAATTCAACACCATATAGAAAGACCCTATGTTCCATGTGCTCTATCTCTGGTGGTTCCTAAAACTGCTACAACTGCCGCAATTCCTGAACGGCAGATCCCAAAGCTCCCTCATCAACGGGGTGATGAAGATAAGAAGAAAGTGGCTATAGACACTCGCGCAAGGTCTATAATAGCCATGTCTCTTCCTGATGAGGTTTATCATTTTGTGATGAAACTAAGAACCTCGAAAACCATGTGGGAGACACTTTGTGTTCAATATGGAGGTACTTCTCAAGTACAAGAGTCGAGAAAAATAAATTTAGTAAGACAATATGAAAGCTTTCTCTATGGAAAGAATGAATCATTGTCTGAAGTACATCAGCGCTTTAACTACCTCTTTATCGACTTGAGGACTGTTGGAAGAAAATATTCCAACTCTGAGACATTGACAAAGTTCCCGAAATACTTGCCGGAATCATGGGATACTTATCCTATGTGTCTCAAAATGTCCAATAATATGTCCCCCCCCCCTCTCTCTCTCTCTCTCTCTTAGTTCCCTTTATGAGATACTGCTAAACCATGAGCAGTCTTGTCAGCTGAAGAGAAATCTCATTAAAGATTCCAGAGAAATGAAAAGGTCTCTGTTATCTTTGATCTCTGAGGATTCCTTAGTTGATCTCCTATATTCCTCTAATTCTCTTGTTTATTCTCTTTCTTTAACAGAGTTAGACCCTACTAACTCTGAGGACTTGTCAGATTCTGATCTTGCAGAGTTTGATGAGTCACTGGCCCTTCTAACCAAATCTTTTAGAAGGTTTGCCAGAAAAAAAGCAATTTCCACATATTTCCCTCGCTGACCATCTCGGATAATCCAAAGTCAAATCCCATTGACAAGGCTTCAGTGATCTGCTACAACTGTCAGCGCAAAGGTCACTTCGCTAGTGAATGCAAGATGAAGAAAACTGGGATTCCATATTCCAAAGCCACATCCTCCTTGAAGCCCAAAGATGACAAATATCAAGAGATGAAGGAGAAGTACAGAAAGATGAAGAGTTCTCAGCGAAAGGGAAAAGGTTTTGACGCTGAAGAACATGACTGGGGTGATTCTTCTGATGCATCATCCTCTGATGAGGAAGACATGGCCTACCTCTGTCTTATTGTCAAGGATGTCAAGGAAGAATCTTCTGAGATTTCAACCTCATGTGATCCCTCATTCTCCCCATCTGCTCAGGTTTGTTCCCTAAATGAACCCTTTTCTTCTTCTTCTTCTGTCCCTGATAGCCTATCAATGTTAGATACGTTGACGGTTGACCTATACAATGCTCTGAATAACAAATCCATAGCATAAATGCTTAATCTTGGTCTTGTAGAATAGTTGAGGATATGTCATTCTAAGATCAAGGAGCTGACCAAGATCGAGGTAGATCTCAAGGATCAGGTCATTGTAAACCAAACCATCAGTATCGAGCTTGAACAGGCTATAGTTGAGCATGAGCAAGCTATTGTTGAACTCAAGGCTGAGAAGGAAACCATCAAGAGTGGTGCAAAGCCTCCATCAAGGCCTTTGAGATCATCAATGCTCAGATCCCCGCCAAGATTAAGACTGGTCTAGGCTTCTCCTATGATCCAAGAATGTGTCGTAGACAGCTCTATGCTAAAGTTTGGCACCTTTGTCTCCTCTATTCTTGACACTTCTTCCTCTCAATCTTCTGTCACTGAGAGTCATCTTGAAGGAACTCCTTTGAGTTCAGGTCGCAAAGAGAAAGGTAAATACATTGTCAGAGCACATCTTCCCAAGAAGACTGATAAGTCATATAGATCAAGATTTATTCCTTCAGCTTGTGCACCTTCTTCTTCTTCTTCTTCTTCTTCTAGGATTAAGATATATGAATTCACTCAAAAATCTATGTCAAAGATTAAGGTGAATGTTTCACCCAAGGGCTCTAAATTCTTAGTTGTTCCTCCTAGAACAAATGAGAAGGGAGTCCTTGGAGCTTGTCCCTCTTCTGTTCCTCTGGTACTTCCTGGCCCTAAAGCTGGTTTCAGCTATAGAAAGTGTAGACACTATGTTGAAAATACACATATTGCCAACAAGTGTCCTTCTGCTACCAAGATTGGTCCTCCAGCTAAGGGAAAGAAAGTAACCAGGGCTGAGAAATCAACCAAGATGAAATCTGCCACTAAAGTTGTGAAAACAACTAAAGTGAAGAAAACCATTGAAGTCTCTTCTTTAGGCTCAGTGAAGACACCTACTGACGCTATGCCTTCAGTGTCAGTGGTTGTTGCTCTGAATCCCACTATAGCCTCTTCTTCAGGATCAGTGAAGACATCTGCTAACTCTGTCTTCAGCTTCAATGGATGTTACCTCTAACTCTGCATGACACAAAGAAAAATGGGTACCAAAACAATCTTAATCTGTTTTCATGTGCACGAAGTCAAAGGCATTTGGTATCTCGATAGTGGATGCTCAAGACACATGATTGGAGAGAAACCCTTGCTCATTGACTACAAGGATGAAAGAGGCCCTTCTGTAACCTTTGGAGGAAAAGGAAAAAGATATACCAAGGGCATTGGTGTATTAACCAATGGCACAACCACTTTCAAACGTGTTGCATATGTTGAAGGACTGAAACACAATTTTCTTAGCATCAGTCAGCTATGTGACAAAGATTTCACAGTAAAATTTTCTAAGAATCCATGCTACATCTTCAACAAGGATGATAAAGTTGCTCTAACCGGTTCTCGCTTAGAGAATGTATATATATCATCAACATGGATTCTCCTATTACTGAGAACAGTTTTTTTCTCTCAAATGCTTCGTCAGACATTAACTGGCTATGGCACAAACGGCTTTCTCATCTCAACTTCAAGACACTCAGTGAGCTGTCTCGAAATGATCTCGTCACTGGTCTTTCTCAACACACCTTTGCAAATGAATCTCTTTGCTCATCGTGTAAGAAGGAAAACAAACAAGAGCTAGCTTCAAGTCTAAGAAAATCTCTTTAGTGACCTCTCCACTTCTGCTATTGCACATGGATCTCTTTGGTCCAGTTAACGTGCAATCTATAGCTTGAAAGAAATATACACTTGTCATTGTTGATGAGTATTCCAGGTACACTTGGGTCTTCTTTCTCAAATCCAAAAGTGAAGCACCTGAAGGAATTATTTCGTTCATCAAACGTATAGAAGTACTTAACAACATTAAGGTACAATCTATTAGAAGTGACCATGGAACTGAATTAAAAAACGGTCCTACGGATAGCTTCTTTGAGGACAAGGGAATCTCTCATAACTTCTCATCTGTGAGAACTCCACAACAAAATGGAGTCGCTGAAAGAAGAAATTGAACAATCATTGAAACTATTCGATCCATGCTCAACGAATCTCATCTCCCTACTCAATTTTGGGCCGAAGCTGTCAACACTGCTTGTTTTACTCAAAACTGGTCCCTGATCATTAAGAGATCCAAGAAGATGGCTTACGAACTCTTCCATAGCAGAAATCCTTCTCTCAGCTTCCTTCACATATTTGATTGTACTTGTTTCATTCTCAACAACCGTGCCCAACTTGGAAAGTTCAATCCCAAAGCTGATGAAGGAATCTTTCTATTCAGTATCCAAAGCCTTTAGAGTATTCAACAAACGTCGATAAACCATAGAAAAAACTATCCATGTCAACTTTGATGAATTTCAATCAGCTAACTCTAAACCTATCATTAATGAGGATGAAGAGTTAGAAAGCTGGATGTTATCTCATTTTGGACAACCCCAAGCTTTCTTCAGCAATCAACCCAATGTTGATACTCTAGAAGCTGATGATGATCCGCTTATCATTCTAATTGCAACTAATAACCAAGGCAAATCTTCTTCAGAGATTGTTGTAGTGACCATTAGTTGCATTCCTCCCTTTACTTCAAACACTAACCAATCAGTGAATGAAATGCCTTCAGCATCTGAACCTCTATCAGTCATTAAATCTCTCTCTAAGGCTCCTTTAGCAATTCAACCTATTGCTGAAGAATATGTAGCTGAAGTCTCATCTTCTCTACCTGAACATCAATGCTTAGATTACAATCATCTACCAGCTCAGTGATGGACAAAAGACCATCCAATTCATCAAATTCTTGGTGATCCAAGTGCAGGTATTCAGACATGTCGTGGTCAATATCTATCTCTTTGTCAACTCTTTTTCTCTAGTTGAACCCAAGAAAATTAATAAAGCTATCTCAAACCCTAGTTGGGTCATTGCCATGCAAGAGGAACTCATTGAGTTTGATAGGAACAAAGTCTGGTATCTTGTCCCACGTCCATCTGACAAAACTGTGATAGGAACCAAATGGGTTTATCACAATAAGTTAGATGGACAAGGTATTATAACCCGGAACAAAGCTCGCCTTGTTGCTCAGGGTTATAGACAAGAAGAAGAAATCGATTATGATGAAACCTTCGCACCAATGGCTAGACTTGAAGCTATTCAACTCTTTTTAGCCTTTGCTACCCATAGAGACTTTAAAGTGTTTCAAATGGATGTAAAAATTGCTTTCCTTAATGAAAAACTCCAAGAGGAAGTTTACATTAAACAACCTCTAGGGTTTCTTTACCCTAATCCAAATCATGTCTATAAATTGGATAAAGCTCTTTACGGGTTACAACAGACCCCTCGTGTCTGGTATGATACCCTCTCCTCATTTCTCATCTATAAGAAATTTGACCGTGGAAAGATTGACCAGACCTTATTTCTTAAGAAAGTTAAAGATCACATCATTCTAGTCCAAATTTATGTCAATGATATTATATTTAGTTCCACTAATCCTTCTTTGTGTTTTCGGTTCGTTGATCGCACAAAGAAAGAATATCATATGAGTATGATGAGGGAACTAACCTACTTTCTAGGTCTCTAGATCAAGCAATCAGATAAATGTATCTTTATCAACCAAAGTAAGCATGTCAGAGGTATGCTGAAAAAAGTTTGATTTATCCAAAATCTCATCTATGAAGACTCCTATGGCTCCTCCTCTCTCACTAAACAAGGATCCAAACGGAAAGCTTGTAAACGTTACTATTTATAGAGGAATGATGGGCTCTCTGCTGTATCTCAGAGCAAGTCGTCCAGATATCATGTACTCTACCTGTCTATGTGCACGATATCAATCTGAACCTAAGGAATCCCATCTGATTGCTGTAAAATGCATATTCAGATACCTAAAGGGAACTTCGAACTTCGGTCTATGGTATCACAAGGGTTCAGGTTTTGACCTAATAGGTTACTCGGATAGTGATTTTGCAGGATGAAAAACTGATTGGAAAAGCACCATTAGAGGCTGTCAGCTTCTAGGTGGAAACTTGGTAAAATGGACAAGTAAAAAGCAAAATTATGTGTCCACATCAACTGTCGAAGCCGAATACATTGCCGCTGGAAGCTGCTATGCCAAAGTTCTTTGGATGAAAAACCAGCTCAACCACTATGATCTACAGTTTTCCAAGATTCCTATCTATTGTGATAGCACCAGTGCTATTGTT
Source organism: Cynara cardunculus var. scolymus (assembly GCF_001531365.2). Lineage (NCBI taxonomy): Eukaryota > Viridiplantae > Streptophyta > Magnoliopsida > Asterales > Asteraceae > Cynara > Cynara cardunculus. Next base: position 18,030,764 of record NC_037539.1, on the reverse strand, counting down.
ATTGCAAACAATCATGTTCTTCACTCCAAGACCAAACATATTGAGATCAGATATTATTCATCATAGATCATGTTATGAATGGTAATATTGAACTTCACTTTATTCCAACTGATTACCAACTCACTGACCTTTCTATAAAGCCTCTTGATGAGGCAAGATTTAACATCTGGATCAGCGAACTTGGAATGCTGAACTCTGAGAATTAAGTGCTTCAGCTATAAGCATCACTCAATAAGTGAAATGATTCAGTGTTCTTATTCTATCACTGAACTCTTGAGTAAATATATCTTCTCTCTATAAGTTATGTATACTTATTCACTCTTTTCAAAACTTAAAACTATCACTGAATCTTTCCATATTCAGTGATCAAAATGTTTTAAAAGATTGTTTCAATGTTTCTTCTATCACTGAACCATTTAAGCAAGTATATCTCTCTAAGATATACATATCTTTTCTTAAAACAAAAACCATCACTGAACCTTTTTTCAATCAGTGATCAGCGTTTTAAAAGTTAAAATTCCTTCAGTGATTCTTCTTATCACTGAACCTTTTTAAACTTATCTTTAAAAAGATATACTCTCAAATACATATCCTTCAGTATATGTTTTTGAATAACTTAAAGCTTTTGTTTAAAAAATGGAAAGTGAAACGTCTTATGACATCATTTTGTTTTAAATGATACGATTTTTTTTAGACGCGCGTACCATTCTGACACACGCGACCCCTCGTAATTCCATCCAATCGTGGATAAGGACGTGCTAACTTTTTCATACATTGCACAACTTTTAATTCGTATTTTCCTCTCTCCTCTTTCCTTTTCTCTCTCCTCCTACCTATAAATATGAGACCTCTTTTCTCATTTTGCCTTATGCTTACAAAAAAGTATTGTCGAACCTCTGCTTCTAACACATTTTCAAGCAAGAACTCAAAGAACCCTCAAAACCATCAACCTTCTTCTTCTAAAAATCATAGGTTGATAACTCTTTCTTTCTTATTTTGATGTGTTCTTCTTCTAAGAAACTTATGTTATGTTATTTAATAACTTGTTCTCTTAAACAACTAACATACTGATTATTAACACATTCTTATTCTTGGTTATAATCTAAAGTTTCTATACACTTATTCTTCTTGAAAAACCCTAAATCTTATTGTGGATGTTTCAAAAGAAGTTTTATCGATTCAGAACATAGAGTTTACATTTGTATCTTGGATTTCTAACAAACCTGTTATCTTCCATTTTCTTATATATTACAGAAATGTCTGCCAAGAATGTAAAATTTTCTATTGACGAAGTGTCTTTCAAGCCCAACAACCATGTGGCACTTTAAGACATTCCTGCCAATAAACCACACTATGAAGATGCTGCTAGATTCCTCAAAAACTCCTCGATTTTCTTTGCAATTTCCCATGAACCTGTCATGGTGAAAGAAGTCCTTCAAAAGTTCTGGCTTACTGTTGAATTCAAGCAAGAAACTGACAAGACTGGTAAACCGGTGGAGAAAATCTCTTTCACCTTTAACAGGATGACTGTCTGTTTTGGTGTAGTCACACTAAAGACCACTCTTCAGCTACCAAAAGGTCCTTATGCCAATGAACCTTCCATTGAGGATATCATCTCCTTCTTAGATGATATTGGATATGCCTGGCCAACAAAGAAGGACTCCAGCGATCCCCTCAAATCGCTTTCAAAAATTGAGAAGAACTTCATGTCAGCGGAATGACAATATTTGTTTTCCCATTTCATTCAATGTATGGGAGGCAAAACTGGTGTACAAGACCAAGTGTCTAGAGTTGCATTGAACATGGGCGTTTCTATCATTCGCCAGAGGCCAATCAACTTTGTTGGCGTTATTTTTGAAGACCTGGTGCAGAAGTGTAACAACCCACAAAACCCATGTACAGATAATCCACATACACATTCTCATATCACATAATATAGTATTGTTACAAAACACGGGCTAACAAAAACTTTCTAATATACATTTATGAGTAACTAAATTTC
>NC_037539.1:18026064-18028492 GCF_001531365.2 Cynara cardunculus var. scolymus | reverse complement strand
CACCGCCATTACATCTCTCTCGCGGTTACACCGCCATTACATCTCTCTCGCGGTTACACCGCCATTACATCTCTCTCGCGGTTACACCGCCATTATATCACTCTCTTAAGAACTTTAATTCAAGATGAAGTCAAGTCAACATCAACCGGATTTGGAATTCGAACAACACTATCCGGATATGGAATCCGGACAAACTTAGCCGGATAAGGAATTCGGTAAGGATTCTAATTTCCATAAGGATCTTAATTGAGAACCATGACCACTCATTCCTCTTCTAATTTCCATAAGGATCTTAATCTCCGGTGTTGTCTCCTTTGTTTTGGCTAGGGCTCTCGACTCCTCTCATCTTGGCCGTGTGGTATTTTCTCACGGCTAGGGTTTGGTTTATTTGCTTGTTCCTTCGGTTACGTTTGCATGCTATAGGGTTGATCTCGGATTGGTTTTCTTTTCGCCGTTCATTGCATGCTCTGATTTGCGTTTCAATTGTGTGTTCCTCTTGGTTGTTGTCTTCTCCTAAGCGTTTGCGTTTTCTCTTCTTTGGCCGTGTAGGGTTTAGTTTCTTTTACACGGCTAGGGTTTCGCCTTTGGCGTGGGTTTGTTCTTGGTTTGGTTTCGTTTAGTCGTTCATAGCTTGCTGGGTTTTGCATTTTCCTCTTGGTTGTCCTCTTCTTAGAGTTTCTCCATTTTTTTGGCCGTATAGGGGTTTGAAACGGCTAGGGTTTCCCCTTGCTTGCTAGGGTGTCTTCTTCTTGGCAGGTTAGGGTTTCCTTTTCCCTCTTCTAGTTTTCCTTTTTTGGTTCCTCTCTTGGCCGTAACTTTTGGTTGCTAGGGTTTTGTGCCGTTTTGTCTCTTCTTTGTTTTTCTTTTCAAGTGGTTCTTCTCGATCCTTGGTCGTTTTTGGCTCCCTTGTCGTTGTTTTCTTGTTTCGTTTTATCTAAGTTGTCCTTTTTTCCTGTGTTAAGTGTTTCTGTGGTCTTCGTTGCCTTTATTGAGTTACTCAATTGAATATTCAGCACCTCCTTGTGGGGTCTTCGTTTATTTTAATTGAGAACGCTTATTTAAGGGTTTCAGCACCACGACTTCTTGACTAGGGATAGGGGGAACTAGGTATTTCTTGTCGTGAGGTAATATGGTTGACTTTGCGGATGCAATCTTGGAGGATCCTTCTCCTAAGGATTTTGCTGAGGTCATTTTTGGAGATACAGTTTCTGGTGACATGCATGGGAATCATTTGCATGGAGGTGAAAAGGAGGTGAGGTTGAAGGGGATTAAGGACAATTTTGGTCCCACTAAAAGGGTTTCGGTGTGGGAGCGCATATCACCTGCAGTTTTGGGTGGGAGTAGTATAACCCATCAAAAGTCGTTTGCTGAAATTGTTGGTGACACTTCTAATCATGATTTGACGTACTACCCGGTTGAGAAAAGTGTGAAACCGAGGATCGAATTTTCTTTGGAAACTACGAGGGACATGGCGAAATCTTTCCAGTCAGTTCTTTATGGATACTTTTTGGGACCTCGTCTTCCTTTCCCAATTGTTCTGCATGCGGTTAAAAATGCCTGGGGCAAGTTTGGGCTTATGGATGCAATGGTAAACGACCTTGGGTACTTCTTCTTTCGATTTAATGATAATGGTGGTTGCAATCAAGTGGTTGAGTCGTCCCCYCTCATGATWCGTGGGAGGCCTCTTTTTGTCTCWACATGGGATCCTTCAAAGGGACTTACAAAGCCTGAACATACCTCCTGTCCGTTATGGATTAAATTCTATAATATTCCTCTGGTTGCTTTTAATAGAGAGGGCATTAGCCGAATTGCTAGTGCAGTTGGAGTCCCTTTGCGGTTGGATGCTTGTACTGCTAGTACTTGTGATAAAGCATGGGGTCGTACTAATTTTGCTAAAGTTTTGGTGGATGTCTGGGCCGTAGGTACAATTCAGAAGCAAATTGAAGTTGTCATTCCTAGGCTGTCGGGCGCTAGTGAAGATGTGATAAAGGTGGTTTTGGAATATGACTGGGTGCCGTCTCAATGTTCGAAATGTAAAGTTTTTTGCCATAATACGAATTCCTGTCTGAAAGGGGGTACTCTAAAACAAAAGGAGATTGTTAAGCCGCTGCATAATGATGGGTTTATAGAGAAAAAGCGTAAACAATGGAAACCGAAACMGAGYTCAGGGTCTAGTAATGGTGCTCAAGCTACTTCTTCAGGAGATCCTTCTAATTTTCACGAAACAATAGTTGGAGTTGGTACTATAAAGTCGGTTTCTGATGAACCGTCTACATTGGGAGTAAATCAAAAGAAAAAGGAAGTAGTTCAGTTGATTGATTATGATCTCTCAATTGGGGAACGTAGGGAACATGATGAAAGTCAATATTGTACGGTGGATGCGGGGAGAACGCCAAGAGGAAGAGATGATGTAGCGAATGTGACTTTT
>NC_037539.1:18023144-18025399 GCF_001531365.2 Cynara cardunculus var. scolymus | reverse complement strand
GGGTGTGGATAGGCGTGAGCTTTGGCGGGCGTTTGGTGAATTCCATGTGTTTAATCAAAGGAAAGCATGGGTAGCGATGGGTGATTTTAATTCAATGCTTTTTCCCCATGATGGGTTAGGGGGTTCCTCTAGGAGAAATTCTGACATGGAGGAGTTTCATCTCTGTCTGGAAGAGGCGGAATTATTTGACATTTCGTATCAAGGATGCCAATTTACTTGGATACAGAAACCTTTGGGGGGAGATGGTGTTATGCGCAAACTTGATCGTATCCTGGGAAATTCTGCTTTTATCACTAGATTTGGGGATGCTTCGGTCTTCTTTGAACCGAGGGGGATTTCTGATCACTCTCCGGGTATTCTTTCTTTTAAAGTTGGTAGACGTCTTCGCCAGTGGGGTTTAAGTTTGATAATTTTGTGACATCTCATAAGGATTTTCTTGCTTCTGTGGAGGAGGTGTGGACGAAACCACAGAGAGGATATGAAGAGGGTGCTACGGAAATTGCAAGCTCTGAAGGTGGTTTGTCGGCGTCTTTGAAATTCGTATGGTTGTTTGGACAAAAGGGTCGCTCAGTTAAAGACGGAGCTTGATGTTGCCCAATTGGCTTGTGATCTAGACCCATTTAATGACTTGCTGAAGGAGGACATTGCTCACCTCTTGTTAGCGTATCAAAAAGCTAGAAATGATCAAGTGGAAATGGCTCGTCAAAAATCGAAGATATCTTGGCTCAACGAAGGGGATGGCAACTCTAAATTCTTTTTTCATGCTATGAAAGAAAAGCGCAATCGGAGCCATATTGCTACTATCAGGGATTCTTCTGGTACAGTTTATGATCATCAGGAGGTATCCACAGCATTCTTTTCCCATTTTCAAGGTATTCTCGGTACCTCCAATGTCTTGGTTCCTCCCTCTATGGGGGGATTGTGTGTTTGGTCATTCTTTATCGTTATCGGATTCTCTACACTTAATCCGTCCTATTTCGGATATGGAGATAAAGGATGCTTTGTTTGCTATCGGGAATGATAAGGCCCCAGGCCCTGATGGGTATTCTTCTAAATTCTTTAAAGCAGCTTGGAATGTGGTTGGTAGGGATGTTCTCACTGGGATACATAATTTTTTCTATTCTGGAACTTTGGAGTATCAGCTGAACCATACTCTTCTTTGTCTTGTGCCAAAGGTTCCTAATGCATCTTTTGTTACTGATTATCGGCCAATTGCATGTTGTAATGTGTTGTTGAAGTGTATTAGTAAGGTTATTGCTGACCGGATGAAAGGATCGCTGGATGTTCTTGTTAGCAAGGCCCAATCTGCGTTCATTCCCGGGCGTCAAATCACTGATAATATCTTAATGGCGCATGAACTGGTCGCTGGATATCAGCGTTCTGAAGGGGAACCAAAATGTGCTTTTAAGATTGATATTCGTAAGGCTTATGACACAGTTGATTGGCARTTTCTTTTAGAGATGCTGAAAGGAATGGGTTTTCATCCAGTCATGATTAACTGGATAAAGACCCTGATCACTTCACCCTCTTATTCTGTTTGTGTTAATGGACARCCGGAGGGTTTTTTTCATGGTAAACGGGGCCTTCGTCAAGGAGATCCTCTCTCCCCTTATCTGTTTACTATTGTTATGGAGGGTCTCTCGATGCTCCTATCGAAGTGTATTGAGGAGGAGGCAAATTTTTCGTATCATCAAGGTTGTGCGGACATAAAGTTGACTCATCTATGTTTTGCTGATGATTTGTTTATTTTCTCAAAGGGGGACATTTGTTCTGTGGAAGTCATCAAACGTGGCCTTCTCTTGTTTGAAGAACGATCGGGTTTGTCGCCAAGTTTGGAAAAAAGTGAGGTGTTTTTCGGGAATGTAGCAATGGAGGTCCAAACTCTTATTCGTGCTACTTTATCTTTTCGGCCAGGGGTTTTCCCTATACGTTACTTGGGTGTTCCTCTCTCTCCGGTTCGTCTGAAGGTACGTGATTTTAATCCCCTTGTGTTAAAGCTTAAATCTCGACTTTTAAACTGGAAGAATAAATTCCTATCCTATGGAGGGCGTCGACAATTAATTATCTCTATGCTTCACTCAATGCAAACATATTGGATGTCGGTATTCTTAGTACCGGCAACCACAATCCATTAAATAGAGCAGCTTTTTCGTAATTTTTTATGGAATAAAGCAGAGGGTCAGATGGGTAAATGTCGAGTTGCTTGGGATACAGTTTGCTTGCCTATTCAAAGTGGGGGTCTTGGTATGAAAAGA
>NC_037539.1:18005951-18022820 GCF_001531365.2 Cynara cardunculus var. scolymus | reverse complement strand
AATTGGCCGGTGGATTGGATTCAACAATATCCTCAGCTGCAGAGTGTTCTGATTCCATTTCCCAGTCAAGTGGAGGATAAGGTCAGATGCTTAATCTTTCACGGGGTGACTTTGAGGTAAAATTGGCTTGGAATACTATCAAAGAGGTGAAGCCGGTTGTGCATTGGTATAAACTCGTTTGGAATAAAGCATATGTTCCTAAACATGCTCTTTGCATGTGGATGGCGTGTCAGAAGAAACTGCCAACTCAAGATCGTATTAGTCAATGGAAGCATGAACTGCCGGATTTAAAGTGTGTGTTCTGTAACTTAGTGATTGAAACGCACAATCACCTATTTTTCGAATGCAAGTACTCAAGCAGTATTTGGGAAGATATTAAAATGGAGGTGGGATTAGTGAACGTTCCAAACAATTGGGAGGATATCCTTCACAGAGGGTCCACTCAATCATGGAAATCTTGGTCTACGGTTCAAAAACTTGGTTTATCGGCAACGGTTTATATCATCTGGAGAGAACGGAACAGGAAGTTCTTTGACAATTTCAATCATTCGGGGGATAAAGTTATTGCGGAGATCAAGATGCAGATTCTTCATCGGATGGCTTGGAAGACAAGGAAGAAGCAAATTAATTCCAATGGTATGTGACTACGTGGGTGGTGTGTCTTCTCGGTTTTGGACCTTATGGGTTTTTCTTGCTTTTTGCTGTTTGGCGTATGGTGTTGTTATGTTTTTGGTGTATTTCCTTTTGTCATTTTTGGCTCCTTATGACTTGGTTTGTGAGTCAAAGTTGCCGTAGTTTCTCTTGCTGATTGCTTTTGTATTGGTGACGCTTTTATTGTCTTTATTAAATTGCCTGGGGAAATCTTCCCCTTTCAGTAAGGAATCCGGTCAACATTGTCCGGATATCTAATCCGGACAACACAGGATTGTTCCCCGACCAACTCTTGGGCGATTTAGATTTAAACTACTTAATACTTGAGTAGTTTAGGTGAACCTCGGTCAACTCTTAGGCGATTTAGAATAATCCCCAGACACCTCTTGTCCTTTTTAAGGAGTACTCCGGACACCTCTTGTCCGGTTTAAGGAGTACTCCGGACACCTCTTGTCCGGTTTTAAGGATAACTTCATAAACTATGGAATGTAATTCATTATAAACCAAATATACTAGCAATTGAATTGTATATAAACAATCTAATATCTCAAAGCATTTAACACTCACCTTAAACTTTTGAGGTTGATCGGATTTGTACCTGATCTAATTCTCCAAAAATCTGCTTCAAAAACCCTTTTTAGAAAGTGTGTGTAAACTCTTTCTATCCTTCCTTCTTACTAAAGAGAGGAAACCATCGGGGGCGGCGCATAATGCCGACTCCCCTCTTCCCATGAAAACTTTAATTCAATTAAAAGTGTACATACACACACATTCCTATATATATATATATATATATATAAATTCCAGAATCTCAAACCAAAACTTGCAATCCAAATATTACAACACTCCCTCCTTAAAAGAATTTTGTCCCGGAATTTTATTCAAGCAAAAAGGTAGGGATACTTCCTCCGCATCTCTGATTCTGATTCCCAAGTGGCGTCTGATCCTTTATGATATTGCCACTGAACCTTTACTAACCCGATTTCTTTATTTCGCAACTTTTTCACTTTCTAATCAGTAATTAGTTCAGGGGTTTCTTCAAAGCACAATTTCTCGTCCACCTTTATTTTGGGTAACGGTACTGCCACATCTGGATTTATTAGACACTTCCTTAAATTCGACACATGAAACGTGTCATGGATCCCACTTAACTCTAAAGGAAGTTCTAATTTTTAGGCCACCTCCCCAACCTTTCTAATAATAGGGAATGGTCCAACATACCTTGGACTTAGTTTCCCCTTTTTCCGAAAACGGACCATTCCTTTCCAAGGTGATACCTTTAACATCACACTATCACCCACTTGAAACTTAATCGGCTTCCGACGTTTATCTGCATAACTTCTTTGTCTATCTTGTGCCTCTTTCATTCGTTCCCGTATTACTCCAATTTTATCTGCAGTTTGCTAAACTAACTCAGGCCCAGCTAACTATTTTTCACCTATTTCGTTCCAACACAATGGAGTTCGACATTTTCGCCCATACAGAACCTTGAAAGATGCTGTCTGAATACTTGAATGGTAGCTATTGTTGTATGCAAATTCCACCAGAGCCAAATGACTATCCCATGACCCTCCAAAATCAATGACACATGCTCTCAGCATATCTTCTAAAGTTTGGATAGTTCGTTCACTTTGTCCATCAGTCTGAGGGTGATAAGCTGTACTTAACTTACTCTGTGAACCCATCTCTCTTTGGAAACTTTTCCAAAACATATAAGTGAACCGACTATCTCTATCAGAAACAATTGATAGAGGAACACCATGTCGTGTCACTATCTCATCAATGTATAATTTTGCCAATCTCTCCATTGGATATGATTCTTTCATAGGTAAGAAGTGTGCAGATTTGGATAACCGATCTATTATTACCCATATAGCATCATAACCTTTTACTGTTCTCGGTAGTTTGGTTATGAAATCAATAGTTATGTGATCCCACTTCCACACTGGAATTTCTAAAGATTGCAACTTACCATAAGGGAGTTGATGTTCAATCTTTACCTGAAGACACGTTAGGCATTGCTCAACATGCTTAGCTATATCCTTCTTCATACCTGGCCACCAATAGTGTTGCTTCAAATCCCGATACATTTTATTTGTACCTGGATGAATTGCAAAATGTGACTTATGAGCCTCACCCAAAATACGTTTCCTGAGACCACCATAGCATGGTACCCAAATCCTGTTCTGAAACTTCCAAAACTCTCTATCATCTTTTACAAATTCAGATATCAATCCACCTAATCTCTCTTGCTTAACCTTATCCTCCTTCATTGCCTCATGCTGATATTCTTGCAATTCTTTTTGAATACTTGGTAATAACTCAATCCGTAGAGCTATAGCTTTGATAGTTCCACTTTTCTATTGTTTGCTTAACGCATCGGCCACTACGTTTGCTTTTCTGGGATGATACAAAATTTCACAATCATAATCACTCACTAATTCCAGCCATCTCCTCTGACGCATATTCAGATCTTTCTGATGAAACAAATGTTGCAAGCTCTTATGATCTATGAAAATTTGACATTTCGTTCCGTATAAATAGTGCATCCATATCTTCAGAGCAAATACTACCGCCGCCAATTCCATATCATGAGTAGGATACTGCTTTTCATGATCTTTTAATTGTCTGGAAGCATAAGCTATTACCTTTCCACGTTGCATCAGTTCACAACCCAAACCCATCTTTGACGCGTCACTATATCCCACAAAATCTTCCATTCCATCTGCCAAGGATAGAATTGGTGTACTGCATAATTTGTCCTTTAACATCTGAAAGGMCTGAGCTTGTGCTTCATCCCACTCATATTTCACATTCTTCTTTGTTAACTTTGTTAATGGAGTAGCTATTCGAGAGAAATCTTGTATAAACTTACGATAATACCCAGCTAATCCCAGAAAACTTCTGACTTCAGTTGGAGTCTTTGGGGCTTCCCATTTTTCAATGGCTTCAATCTTTAAAGGATCCACTTTAATGTCTTCTTTTGAGATAATATGTCCCAAAAACTGAACTTCTCGCAGCCAAAATTCACACTTTGACATTTTGGCATATAATCTCTCTTGTTTCAGCAATTCCAGAAGTAATCTCAAATGTTATGCATGTTCCTCTTCTGACCGAGAATATATCAAAATATCATCAATGAAGACAATCACAAATTTATCAGGATAGGGATGACACACCCTATTCAACATGTCCATAAAGGCTGCAGGCGCATTTGTAAGTCCAAATGGCATAACCAGAAACTCGTAATGACCATAACGTGTACGGAATGCCGTTTTCGACACATCTTCATTCCGAATCTTCAATTGATGATAACCAGACCGTAAATCAATCTTCAAAAAATAAGTACCCCCAACCAATTGATCAAACAAATCATCAATTCTTGGGAGAGTATTTTTTATTGTCAGTTTATTCAGCTCCCGATAATCAATGCACATCATCATTGATCCATCATTCTTTTTCACAAAAAGCACCAGCGCACCCCACGGGGAAGTACTTGGTTGGATAAAACCTTTATCCAACAATTCTTTTAATTGAGACATTAACTCATTTAACTCAGAAGGAGCTAATCTATATGGTGCACGTGCAACAGGCGCTGCTGCAGGAAGTAATTCGATCTGAAATTCTATCGTTCGATCCGGAGGTAGACTTATCAAATCTTCCGGAAATACCTCAGGGAATTCCCTTACAACTTGGGATATCTTCTATCTTTTCTTTCTCTTTCTTGACAACAATAGCATAGGCAAGAAAACTAATACATCCCTTCCGTACATACTTTCGAGCCTTTAAAACTGAGATAAGGATAGAATAACGATCCCGTCGATCCCCGTAAATCACAACCCTTCCTTTTTCTAGTAAGTCTATATGAATCATCTTTTCATCACAGACTATATTGGCTTGGTTTTTAGCTAAAGGCAATGGAAATAGTTGTATAGGCACCTCACATCCTTCTATACTTATAAAACATTCATCTATTCTTTCCTTAACCAAAACTTCACTATCATTTGCTGTTTCCACAATTAGATCCTTACTTAATGCTTTAGATTCTAAATGTGCGCAGTTAACAAACGACGGTGACACAAAAGAATGATTTGCATCCGAATCAAATAAAACTTTGTCACATACTGAATTAACGAGGAATGTACCTGTTACCACTTTAGGGTGTTCTTTCACCTCGCCTCTCGTCATCTGAAAGGCTCTCCCTTTTGCATTAGACTCTGCCTATCTTATCCCTCCCCGTCCACTTGGATCAACACGATTATCCATTTGCCCACGACCTGTTGGCACATACCCAGATCCTCGACCCCCAGAATATCCAGATCTTCGTCCTCCAACAAAACCAGACCCCCGACCTTTTGCTTGTGGACAATCGGCATTTACATGTTGATATGAATTACAAGTAAAACACATCTGCATCATCCGACAATCTCGAGCTATATGTCCTGGTTCCTGACATTTAAAACATACTCGTGATTCTGTATTGCAATTTCCCTGATATATTTTATGACATCGGGTACATGCTTTATCCGCAAACCTTGAAACTGGTCGATTCAAATTTTCCATAAACCTTGGTCTACGGAAATCAGTCATTGTAGCTTCCCCCTTTCTTTTCTCTCCAACCTTTTCTTGTGGTTGTCGGTTAATGTCTTGCTCCAGTATTTCAGCAGCATCAATTGCCGCTTGAAATGTTGTCGGATTCCTGAATATCACATACTTCCGCAGATTAGATTCTAAACCCCAAATGTACTTTCTTACTTTACTGTTTTCCGATATAATGTAAGCTTCAGCGAATCGGGATTGTTCCATAAAGACTTCCGTATACTGACAGACTGACATGTTTCCTTGTTCAAGACGAAGGAAATCATCTTCTAACTTTCGCACTGCCGCTTCAGGACAATAATGCACTTTAAATTTGATCACCAATTCTTCCCACAGCATGGTTTTCAAAATGTTGGGATCTGAACTTGACAGAACTTCCCACCAGTATAAAGCACTTGATCTTAAACGAGATACAGCAAACATGACTTTATCTTCTTCTGCACTTTTACTAACCTGCAGACTCAACTCAATTTCTTTAAGCCAACACATGGCTTTAACAGGATCACGCTCACAAGAAAACTTGGGAGGTTTACAGGCAAGAAACATCTTAATATCTCCTCTTTTCTGTACTGAAGATGAAGTGAGAGGTACAGATGTACCAGTTACCGGGGTACTAGCTCCGGCTTCTTCCTGCTGATCAGGTTCCCTTAAAATTTCTGAATGATTTGGAACCGAACGTCCCAACAAATTTACCAAGCTCTCTTGAAACTTTCCTAATTCAGCTGCCAGCATTTCTTGATTAATAAATCTGGGGTCAGAAACATTGTGTCCACCCCTTGCTTTTCCTCTACCACGGCCAGACATTGAACTTTCTTGGGCCAACAATTCCTGTTCCCCATGACTTTCTTGTCTAGCACCTCTACCTCTTCCTCGACCCCTGTTGCGACTTCATGGTTCAATCGTCATTACATTTTCCAGGTCTTCCCCTTGAGTCACATTTCTTCTTCCCCGACCTCTTCCATAACCAGCAGAGGTCCTTTCTGATTGATTGGGATTATCTGTCATTTCTCAGTGTATAACTTTTTCTTAAACTTTTAAACACACGTGATTATTCTCATAATCAAAACATAATAACACATTTATCCTCGAGTCTATCTATATCTCAGATTATATCAGCCATATATAATCTATCTTTCTCATAATAGGTTCAGCTATAACATATTCCCATGTTCATAGACCCAGTGAAACCTATTATCATAACTTTTGCACCTCTAGTTTAAGTCTAACTATTTCGCAAATACCTAGATCCCTTAAAACTAAGGCTCTGATACCAACTGTAACAACCCATAAAACCCATGTACAGATAATCCACATACACATTCTCATATCACATAATATAGTATTGTTACAAAACACGGGCTAACAAAAACTTTCTAATATACATTTATGAGTAACTAAATTTCATCATTTATACTTTTCCCTTTCCTTTGTCCCGTGATGTATGATGACCTGCAAAACAGGTTAGTCCAACAACTGAGCGTTAGACCCATAAGGTCTAGTGAGTGTACAGATCTCAAACAAATAACGTACTTTCCAAACTAGTAGTTTAGAATCAAACCTGTACAAATACATATATTTATCTATTTCTCTCGCGGCTACACCGCCATTACATCTCTCTCGCGGTTACACCGCCATTACATCTCTCTCGCGGTTACACTGCCATTATATCACTCTCTTAAGAACTTTAATTCAAGATGAAGTCAAGTCAACATCAACCGGATTTGGAATCCAGACAACACTACCCAGATATGGAATTCGGACAAACTTAGCCGGATAAGGAATCCGGTCAACATTGTTCGGATATCTAATCCGGACAACACAGGATTGTTCCCCAACCAACTCTTGGGCGATTTAGAATTAAACCGCTTAATACTTGAGCGGTTTAGGTGAACCTCGGTCAACTCTTAGGTGATTTAGAATAATCCTCGGACACCTCTTGTCCGATTTAAGGAGTACTCCGGACACCTCTTGTCCGGTTTTAAGGATAACTTCATAAAATATGGAATGTAATTCATTGTAAACCAAATATACTAGCAATTGAATTGTATATAAACAATCTAATATCTCAAAGAATTTAACACTCACCTTAAACTTTTGAGGTTGACCGGATATGTACCTGATCTAATTCTCCAAAAATCTGCTTCAAAAACCCTTTTTAGAAAGTGTGTGTAAACTCTTTCTATCCTTCCTTCTTACTATTTATAGTAAGAGAGGAAACCATTGGGGCGGCGCACACTGCCGACTCCCCTCTTCCCATGAAAACTTTAATTCAATTAAAAGTGTACATACACAAACATTCATATATATATATATATATATATATCTTCCAAAATCTCAAACCAAAACTTGCAACCCAAATATTACATGACGCTAAACAAGCGCCAAAAGGAAAAAGTGGTGCCTTACACAAGATTTATGTGTATGGTGTTTGCTAAGATCTTTAGCAACAAATACTCCACGGAAGGCAACCTGGCTATCTGCAGGCTTGGATCCAGAATACTGGATCATAAGCTTAAATCTGAAGATGTTGCCCTTTCCTCTCTTCTAGACACCTCACACAACACACATTGCAGTACTTCTTCATCATCTGCAACTGTGCCTGCATATCTTTTATCTTCTCCAACTGTGCCAGTATGTTCATCTTCTCCAATTGTGCCAGTATGTCTTTCTTCCCTTGCTCCGGTGGTCAAGACTAAGGCAAACCCCCCTCACTCCATCCCAACCACGACCACCCTCTCGTCTAAAAGATCCTTCTCTCAAACAACTCTTGGTTCTTATTCGAGGGCCTAGAAATCCAAAAAGGGGATACCTACATCCCTGGCTGTTACCTCTCAAAAGGTTCCAATCATTGAAACAAGTCTTGCCCCTGAGGCAACTTCTGTTATAACCCCTCCTAGCTCTTCAATGATTTCGTCTGTCACTGTCGTACATGTGGCTCTTATCCCAACTGCTTCAGTGACCCAAATCACTAAAGGTGTGAATATCATTATAGCCACTACTGAACACCCACTTCCACCACTCTCAGTCATTTTCTCTTATCCTCCTTCTTTGGTCTCGATACATGCTGGTGATTCATCAGTGATTGTCCTCGCTAATGATGAAGCAATCACCACAGGACCTGAGGTCAATCCTCTCGAGATACCTCAGTCAACGGAAACCTATCCTCTCGAAGGCAACCAGAAAAGAACCAACATCAATCCTTCAGATGGTGCTGATGACCCCTCAGGTACTCTACCAATCTATCCCTTTATTTCTTCTAACCCTGAGCATTCTTATGCCCAAACCTCTTCTTTTTCAGCTCCCTACTATGAAGGATCGCCAGCCATGGAAGAAGAATACAACCTGGCTGATGATGTAAAGCTGATTCTCTCAGCAGTAGAGACTATCTTGATCAAAATGGACCTAGTCCATAAAAACATGCCTCTAATGGATGACATTTCTTCTGACCTCTCAGCTGTCAAAGCTGAAGTCAATGACGTGAAGGAATTGATATCTGCGGTGCAAGCCGATGTCCACATCAACACTGAGGCCATCTCTTCTCTCAATAGCAAAGTCGATGAAGCACAGGCTCAACTTACCAAGCATGGTGAGATGTTACAGCAGATGTTGGATCTTCTTCAACGTCCAGTGCCAGTTCATGCACCCTTCTTCACAACTGAAGATCGCTTATCGCTGGATCAAGTGCTCGAACTTGGTCTTCTTGAAGCTCAATCTCTGGATGATCTTGTTAGGATTGAATTTTAGTGTTAAATTGTATTCGTCTTGAAAGTCTATAATTGTAATATTAGCGTGTTTGACTTTGTAAGTGTTGTTGACTTTGACTAGAAGGTTCAATGTTTGACCCTATAAATAGTTTGTCTTCTAGTGAATTGTAAGAAAAAAGAGCTCATTTGTAATATACATAAACATTGAGAGTTTTATAGAGTTTGACTATTTGACTATTTCTCTCAACTCCTTCTCTATGTGTTCTTGATGATAATATGAGTTTGCCATGAATTCTTAAGTGATATTGAAGATTGATCATAATGTGGGACTCACAATTGGTATTAGAGTTGGAAATGCAGTGAAATCAAGTGGAAGATATCAATTTTTGAAGAAATTTTTTGGAAATTTTCTACTGTTCATAAGTGTTCTTCAAGTTTTCAAGACTTTGATCCG
Organism: Cynara cardunculus var. scolymus; assembly: GCF_001531365.2. Taxonomy (NCBI): domain Eukaryota; kingdom Viridiplantae; phylum Streptophyta; class Magnoliopsida; order Asterales; family Asteraceae; genus Cynara; species Cynara cardunculus. Next base: position 18,013,412 of record NC_037539.1, on the reverse strand, counting down.
TAAAAAATTTCAAAGTTTTCGTGTTTTGATGTTAAAAACTTGATCAATGTGTGCGTAATTGTTTAGTGAATCTTTGTTTTTCACAAAGTTTTGTGATTTGATCATTAGTTTGAGAGATTTGTTAATTTTTGTGATTTTTGGAAAATTTTGGTGTTCTTGAAAAGTTCTTAAAAAGTTAGATTTTTGATCCATTTTGAGTGAAAAAGTTGTTGATTTGTGTGTTTTAGACTTGATTTGATCGGATTCTTGGTGTAAATCGTTCAAGGATTAGGAGGATTCAAAGTTAATCGCACACTAGATGGTACAAGTTCATCCTAAGTCATACACAAGCATAGTCGGATTTCATACTTAGTCATATTTTAAGCTTTTAATCCGGACACCCTGTATCCAGATTTGGTATAACTCGATCATAGTTCCTTCCTATTTTTTTCTTAATCGCTCACAGGTCATAGTTTACTCGGACACTAAGCTACATCGCACATAGGCTTGTGCAGATTAGGACTCCTCGCACAAGTCTTAGGCGGATTTGGTAATCCTCGGACATAGGTCTAGCCGGAGTCTAGGTAACTCGCACACAAGGTCTCCCGGATTCAAGATTTGGTCGCGATCTCTTTTTCTTGCATCCTTATCCGAACATTGACTTGTCCGAATTTCATTTTCACTCGGCCAGCACCAACATTTCCTCGCGTCCTTCCTCAGTAACCTCTTGGTCACAACATCCTTCCTCGGAAAAAACCGCACACAATCTTGTTCGGATTGCTTGATTCCTCGGCCAACATCGCACAACCACGTGTGCGGGCTTGTCTTGACCTCGGACAACCCCGTGTACCTATTCATCCGATTTAGCCTCATCCTCGGCATTTGACTTAGTTTTTCTCGTGAACATCGTGTCCGGATAACCACCATTCTAGGCCAACCTCTCCCAATTGCTTCATCCGATTTTGTCCTTGGTCACTTTTCTCATTTTGTCCGTATTTGAACTTTTTTTTGCCAAAATCTGATTTTTCTCAAAATCAATTTTTCCATATTTCATTTTTTCTTATTTCTTATCAGTTTTATCTGGATTTTCCAAAATATTATCTGTATTAACCAAATTTCTGAGTTTTTAAGCAATTTTAACTATTTTTGGACTGTTTTGAGTTGTGTAAACTGTTTTGATCAGTTTTAACATTTTTTAGCTGTCTTTAACAGTTTTTGACAGTTTTTACTGATTTAAACTTTTTTCATAGATTTTCTTATATTTGAACGGTTTTTTTGAGATTTTTTAGATTACTGATTTTATCAGAGGATTTTGTTGGATTGTGATTTCTGTATCTGATTTCATATACTGCATAGATTCATTTGATCAATCTTTGATTTTAAATGGCATCTTTCTTCGAAAAAGAAAACACGGACCTGAAAGAGAAGATTACTAAATTAGAGATAAGTCTGTATGAATACAAAGAGAATTATGTAAATATGTTTCGTGAGAATTTTCTTAACGAGGATCTTGTTAAAGATTTAAGAAGAGAGAATAAAGCAATAAGAAAGAATATTGGAGAAGAATTTTTGTATAAGATTGAAAAGCTTGAGAAAACTCTAATTTCTGTAAGAAAAGAATCTGATGAAGAATTGAAAACTTGGAGTATATCAAATAAAGGTCTGTTTAATAAACTTCAAGAAATTCAAAATGCACTGAATGCTGAAAGGAACTCTCCAGCAAAGAAAGGTAAAGATACTGAAGAACTTACAGAGAAACTACGTAAATCTGAGAGTGAATTGTTTGATTTAAGAAAATTAATGGATCAAGAAAGGGATAAAGTTTTAGAAGCTGAGAAGTTTTTGAATGTTGAAAGGAAAGAAATGGAGAAATAGAAGAAGAGGATAATTGAAGTGGAGAAACGGTTTGGTACTGAAAGAATATCTTTTGAGAATAAGATCAACTTGTTGGAACTAAATGCTAAAATGCTATTAAATCAAATCTCTGATTTTGAGCAGTTTATCATCTTGGAACAAGCCAAGATTGATAAAGAGAAGAAAGAAATTAAAGAAGAATGTCTGATCAAGAATCTTGAATTGTCTAACTGCATTGCTCAAAAGCAGAAAGCTTTGATGACGAAAAGAAGCTGTTTGCTCTTGAAAAGAGAAACACTGCTAAGAAATATGCAGCAATTGCCAAAGAGCCTGCAGAAAAGAAGAAATGGCTCGACATTGCTTCTGAGAATGAAAAAGGCAGCTCATATGAAGAGAGACAGGAGTTTGATAACGAAAATAAATGTTTGAGAAGTTGAAGAAGGAATTAGAAGGTAAACTTCTAGAAACTTCAAAAAAATGGTCTGATCTTAAGACAGAACTTGAAACTGAATTGAAAATGAGAACTGAACTTAAAAAGAAATACAGTTTAGTTGCTGATGAAAGAGACCAGTTATTAAAGAAAGTAAAAGACTTTTCATGTGCTCAAAGCTCAACTGGTTCTCCTTCACGGTGTAAAAACAACTTTTATGACTGTTCTAAATCTAACAGTTATTCAAGCAGCCCTAAATCAACTGTTTCTAAGAACTATTCTCGTTCTCCAAATCAGTACTATCAAGGGTATGTCATTCAAATGTTAAAAATGTTTGGGTTAATAAAGCAGATTTTGTTTCGTCTCGTAACTCTGTTGTTACTAATCATATTCTTCCTTGTGTTGTGAGATCTACTAATGATCTAATCAATCTTAGCAAGAGAAGAATCATGTGCTCCACATGCAAAACTACTGACTTTGTCAACATGAAAAAGTACAACAGATGGCATGGAGATAACAGCTATCAGAAGAGCTGGAATAATTATAACTGGTATGATAAGAATTGGTATGGATCTTATTATATATATGATCAATCTGTTAAAAGTGCTACAAAGATAACATCTAATAGAAATAGGTGGTTTGGCAGTTACAATATTCCTCAACCTGTTACTAACAAATAAAGACCCAAGTTCGTTTGGGTACCAAAATCTGTTTGATCTGATTTTGCAGGTGTGTCATTACTGTGTTGATCAGATTATCATGCTTATGATGCACAAATACAGGGGGAGTTTGTAAACTGTCCAATTGAGATTTCTAAACACTCATTTTAGGACCCGTGGTTAAATGAATATGGCTTCTGAACAACTCAGTTCAGGACTCATGCCAAAAATGTTTTCATTTTATTATTATTATTATTTTTGTGAGCTGAAATGCAATATTACTTAAATCTATTTTCTAGGGGGAGTCTCTGAAATTTTTTTAATAAAAGTTTTCTGAAAGTGAACTGTTTTCTGAAACGAGTACATCGTCTAAGTAGGTATTTCCTGAGATTTTACTTGCGTAATTTCTTATCGAACATAATTCCAATATTTGTTTCAGCTATTCTTCAAACTGTTATTATCACGTCTCTTAAATAAAAAAAAATTATTTTCGGTGATAATACACTCGTTTGTAATCAAAGTTGTTTTTTCTAAATTTTTTTTACTTTGATTGATACACATTTCATGATTCTTTGAATATCAGAATCTGTAAACTTGTACTTACAGATCTTCATTCATTTCTCTCACATTCGTTGAATAATCTAATTTTGATACATCACTCCTTGATTGATTGTGCTTAAAAGCTACACATCTTGATCAAATTTTTATCTGATCATTTGAGCTTAGTGAGTATATGAGCATACTATTATTTTAGGAGGGACTGAGTGCTTCACAGAAATATCTATATGGAATGTCAGAACCGACAAACCTACCCATGAGAACAACCATATCTGAGTGAGCTTAAACTCAAAAAGGGTTTGTGTGCAGAGCTTAAAATGAAAATGAGAGGGGTAGTTGTTGTGAGCCAAAAGAATTGACGAGAGTTGTGTCAGGATTAAAAGACTACAAGAATCCTATTCTAAGCTTCTAAAAAAGGGACATACCAGTAATCTATTAGTTCTCAATTCTTTCGAGACTAATATTGAAAAAGACAAAGCCCAAGCCAATTCTTGTCACAACCCCACCAACTACTCATTAATCTCTTAACAGATAAGTGTTTCAATAACACTTGGGACAATCTATCAGTTTCTCATTCGGAGAAAATTGATATTGAAAAAGAAGGATATATGTCCCCCCCCCCCCTTCAAGTCTTTTTGATCACAAATTGAGTCTGATAAATTTGTGTAATCCACACGATTTATCTTTTTGAGCCTAAACAGAAGCATATATGTTGCTTTATTTTTCTACACTACACAGATTTTGCAATTTATATGTTATTTTGTCGTAACATTCATAGATATACTTCTTATAAGATATCGATGATTGAATGGAAGTCCTGGTGAGATGAACTTTAAAAAGTCTCATATATGAAGTACATTCGTTGTACTGAACGAGAGGAACATTCTTGTGTCGAGCTAGATGGTCCTTGAGTTGAATTAGGTGGTCCTTGAGTTGAAATAGGAGGTGTTTAATCTGAAATAGGAGGTGCTTGTGTGGTATCCAAGCCTTGATCACAACAACTAAAGGCGGGTTAGAGACATTAGCAACACACGAACGGTTATGAGGATTATACCAAGGTCCCCAAGTCCCTATACCCATGGCCGCCACTCCATCAAAAGAATTTGCATAGAAAGATTAGGATAAAGTAGTGGTGCATTCCTCAACTTGTGAACATATTTACTCAACTATTTATAGAAAAAAGTAAAAACATAACTAAAAGAAAAATATAAGGAAATTAAATTAGAAAACTAAAAAAAGAATTGACCTTTGTCTTTTCCTTCCACTCCTCTTCAGACAGATTGAATGTGTTGTTTGTTTGATTATAGAAATTACCTGTTTATTCTTCAGTCTAGACCATACAACGTATTTCCGCTATATTATTCCATGAGTGCATCATAAGGCTACCACCTTGGATTCCATTCATGGACATCTCTTGTAGACAACACTCCAAGAAGGTTTTTACCACATTCTCTTTCTAACTAACCCTCGATTTTTTGGTTCCAATGATTCATCATACGATTCCATACCTATGTCAAAAAAACCCGAACATTTGTCTTCATTATCCATCATGTTTTCAATAACAAAGCATACAAAAACAAAAACACATAAAAGAACCAAGAAATATTGATGATAATAACTAGAATTCTAAAGTACCCACGTCAAGAAATGATAAAGGAACACCATAAACTATCGAGATCACTGAAATAAAGTCCATCAAATAGGTGGTAATCAAAATCCAACAAAAATTCATCACAAAAAATGAGGAATTAGACCTCTAGGTAAAGAAGAATAATGGTAAAAATGATATCGATATGCCCTTTCTAGAATAAGTTGTACACACAAGTGAAAGATAACAACAATCATGTAAAACAAGTTGCACAACAAGTGAAGCACAAAAAAAAGGATATTTGACAGATTTGCGAGGTTGTGGCGTTTCGACCATATCTCACTCATCCGAGCTTTGATTAAGGCCATTCAAGATTTTTTGGAAAGACAACAAATGGGCTTACAACTTTCATGTTTTGGTAAATACGAGTTGCATCTAGTTGAAATTAGCAGGTAATCAAAAAAATATATACTAAAAGTAGAGTTGATCGTTTGCAGGCTTGAGCCGGACTCGGGCCAGGCTTAACCTATATTTTTGTCCAACGGTCCTAAACCAAGCCCCTTTTTACAGGTTTGAAAACTTATCCATACTCGCACTATAAACAGGTTGGACTCGTCCACGGGCTAACGGACTTAAAGATCTTGTTATATTTTTGTGGAAACAAAACTTATATAAAATCACAAGTTATGTTGAAATTAGCAGGTAATCAAAAGAAAAAGGAAATTAATATACTAAAAGTAGAGTTGATCGTTTGGGGGCTTCGATCGGACTCAGGCCAGGCTTAACCTATATTTTTTTCCAACGGTTTTAATATGGTAAGACCAAGCCCGTTTTTACGGGTTTGAAAACTTACCTATACTCGCCCTATAAACGGGTCGGATTCGTCCACGGGCTAACACGCTTAAAGATCTTGTTATATTTTTATGGAAACAAAACTTATATAAAATCAGAAGTTTTGTAAAATAATTCAAAATATAGAACAATTTTTCCAACTTAAATTTGACGTAAATATATAACAATATATATATATATATATATATATATATATATATATACTTTAGAAAGAAATTGTTTCACTAAATATGAAATATCGATAAAGAAAATAACGTAATGAGATTATAAGGAACTGATCAATTGAGGTAATTATATTTTCAAATTTAAGATTTTTAAAGAATGTTATTGTCATGAGTAACAATTAGGTAGGAATTGATAAGTATTACACTACTAGAAAACTGACCATTTCCGGCGCCGTTTCCGGCGGACGAAATCCGCCGGTAAATTACCGGCGGATTTCCGGCGGAAACTAAAAAGTCAACATTTTATTGACTTTAAAAAATTTCCGGCGGATTTCCGGCGTATTTCCGGCGGATTTCCGGCGTATTTCCGGCGGATTTCCGGCGTATTTCCGGCGGATTTCTTAAGTACTCAGTTTAAAATTGGGTTACATCTAATTATAACATTTTACCGGCGGATTTCCGACGGATTTTTAATTTTTTATTTAAAAAAAATTAACAATTTTCCGGCGGATTTCCGGCGGATAATTAAATATTTTTTTAAAAATATATAACAATTTCCGGCGGATTTTCGGCGGACCATTAAAAAAAATTCTAAAAAAACAATAAACAATTTTCCGGCGGATTTCCGGCGGAAAAATAAATAATTTTTTTAAAAAATTTAAAATTTCCGGCTGATTTCCGGCGGATAATTAAAAAAATTCTTTAGAAACAAATTAACAATTTTCCGGCGGATTTCCGGCGGATAATTAAATATTTTTAAAAAAAAATAACAATTTCCGGCGGATTTCCGGCGGACAATTAAAAAAAATCTAAAAAAAAGAATAAACAATTTTCCGGCGGATTTCCGGCGGAAAAATAWATAATTTTTTTAAAAAATTTAAAATTTCCGGCGGATTTCCGGCGGATAATTAAAAAAATTCTTTAAAAACAAATTAACAATTTTCCGGCGGATTTCCGACGGATAATTAAATATATATATTTTTTAAAAAATAACAATTTCCGGCGGATTTCTGGCGGAAAATTAAAAAAAATCTAAAAAAAGAATAAACAATKTTYCGGCGGATTTCCGGCGGAAAAATAAATAATTTTTTTAAAAAAATTTAAAATTTCCGGCGGACAATTTTCGGCGTATTTCCGTATTGGGCTTTAATGAACCGTATTGGGTTTTAATGGATCATATTGGGTTTTAATACATCGTATTGGGCTTTAATGGAAGTATTGGGCTTTTATGAACCGTTGGGCTTTTATGAACCGTTGGGCTTTAATGAACCGTATTGGTCTTTAATGAACCGTATTGTGCTTTCATGAATCGTATTGGGCTTTAATAAACCGTATTGGGCTTTCATGGAACGTATTGGGCTTTAATGGAAGTATTGG
>NC_037539.1:17998578-18005506 GCF_001531365.2 Cynara cardunculus var. scolymus | reverse complement strand
GGCTTTGGTTGAACCTTTTGGGCTTTAATGGATCGTATTGTGTTTTAATGGATCGTATTGGCTTTAATGAACCGTATTGGGCTTTAATGAACCGTATTGTGCTTTCATGAACCGTATTGGGCTTTAATAAACCGTATTGGGCTTTCATGGAACGTATTGGGATTTAATGGAAGTATTGGGCTTTAATGGAACGTATTGGGCTTTGGTTGAACCTTTTGGGCTTTAATGGATCGTATTGTGTTTTAATGGATCGTATTGGGCTTTAATAAACCGTATTGAGCTTTAATAAACCGTATTGAGCTTAAATGAACCGTATTGTGTTTTCATGAACCGTATTGGAGATTAATGGACCATATTGGGCCTTAATGAACCGTATTGGGCTTTAACGGACCATATTGGGCTTTAATGGACTTTATTGGGTATTAATGGACCGTATTGGGCTTTAATGGATCGTATTGGACTTTAATGGAAGTATTGGGCTTTTATGAACCGTTGGGCTTTAACGGACTGTATTGGGCCTTAATGAACCGTATTTTGATTTAATGGACCATTGGACATTAATGAACCGTATTGGGCCTTAATGGATCGTAATGGGCCTTAACGGACCGTATTGGGCCTTAGTGAACCGTATTGGATATTAATGGACCGTATTGGGCATTAATGGACCGTATTGGGCCATAATGGATCGTAATGGGCCATAATGGATCGTATTGGAGATTAATGGACCATAAAGCCTTAATGAACCGTATTGGGCTTTAACGGACCGTATTTGCTTTAATGGACCGTATTGGCCCTTAATGAACCGTATTGTGCCTTAATGAACCGTATTGTGCCTTAATGAACCATATTGGGCCTTAATGAACTGTATTGGGCTTTAACGGACCGTATTGTGCCTTAATGAACCGTATTTTGATTTTATGGACCATTGGACATTAATGAACCGTATTGGGCCTTAACGAACCGTATTGGACATTAATGGACCGTATTCGTTAGTATGTGTATATTCGTTAATAATAATAATAATAATAATAATAATAATAATAATAATAATAATAATTTTAATTTTAATTTATTTTGTAAAATTTTAATAATTATATTTTAGTGATAATAATAATAATAATATTTTTAATTGTAATTTATTTTCTAAAATTTTAATAATTATATTTTAGTGATAATAATAATAATAATTTTAACTTTAGTTTTAATTTTAATTTTTTTCAAAACCGGCGGATTATCCGCCGGAAACCAAAAAACTCAAAATTAGAATTCAACCCGGAATTTTCAAATTTTTTAAAATATAGTAAATATTTCCGGCGGATTTTTCCGCCGGTAATCCACCGGTAACGTAAAAAATATAAAACCCTACCCTTCACTGCCTCCAAACCCCCACGCTCGCACGCCTTCACTGCCTCCAAACCCTAATCACGCTCGCACGCCTTCACTGCCTCCGATGCAACGACCAGCTCTCTCTATCTCTTTATCGGAGCTTACAGTCATGCCGATTCTATCTCTTTATCGGAGCTTACAGTCATGCCGATTTTATCTCTTTATCGGAGCTTACCGTCATGCCGATTCAGTCTCCAAGACGACTATCCAGGCGCCCTCCCTCTCTCCAGATGCAGGCTCCTTCGGTTTCTCATACGATTCATCTTTACTATCGCAACAGCAGTTGTTATCGTCCCTATTGGCRTCCTCTTCTTCGTCTCTGGTCTCATCGTTAATCTTATTCAGGTATATTTTCCTCTACTCTATATCTTTACTTTCAAATCATTCAATGCAAATATTGCTAGGGATTTGCTCAATTTTATAACGTTTTAACCCTTGGGATCAACACGATGTTTGATTGCAAGTTATTTCTTCCAGCTCTTAGTAGATTTATACTTTTTGTGTGTGTGTGTGTGTTGTTGTTGAAATCTCTACTAAGATTCACTCGTTGTGAACTTCTATAATAACGCTAAATCTCACTATGTTTGATTAGTTACTGCTGATTTACTATTTTAGGCACTTATTTTTGTGACTGTACGACCATTCTCGAAGAGTATATTCAGAAGAATTAACAGAATGGTGGCTGAGCTTCTATGGCTGGAACTTGTTTGGATCGTTGATTGGTGGGCAGGAGTTAAGGTGATGATGATTTTATTAAAGTTAAAAGTTTTTAGATTACGTATTAAGTTTGTATATGTAACATCTAAAAATCGAGCCACGCTAAGAATTTTTAGGGCTTTCCGATGTTCACTGYTTTCTTTGTTTCAGTTTTACCACAAGTGTTTTCAAGGATGCCGCTATTCAAAATTTTGGTGTTAAATGAACTCCTTGGTTCAAAATGGATTATGTGATTGATGATTTAATTTGTTACATTGGGTTTGTGTCTGTGCAAGCCAAAGCAGTAATTGAGATGGTCACAGGAAAATCATTCCTTATCTCTTTATAGCCATCATTAATCTGTAATTGACTAACTGCACATCATAGGGAAGTTATTGACTTGTAGTTTTTGTATGGTTTCTATCTTTCTCYCTAAAAAAAGTTAGTTTGAGTATCTTCTTCAGTTCTTTGACTCAATATTCTATTATAGACACAATACTTAGTTTTTGTGTAGTGCCATATTTTACCTAAAAGCTCCTTGTATCTTCATTCTTTGGCTATATACCAAAAGTTTTCCTACTTTTGTYTGCTTCTGAAGTGCAGCGATTTCTACATGTATCTRATTTATTTGCGATCACATCACATATAATGTGTAGTTATTCTTAGGAAGTAAAGAATCTTTGTACACTTGTATTAATCAATATGTAGCTATAAAGATCTCAATATTTAATGCCRTGGGATTCATGGGCTCTTTGTGTGTAACCTTGATCTATATATTTTCCGGTTCACACCGTTTGTTGGCTGAATTTCTGGGACAATATGATGCTATTGACATAATAACATGTTATAAGAACTTTTGAACTTTAGTGGATCGCTTACCTGCTTGAAATTGGTAAATTTCGTAGTTAACAATGAAAAAATATTGATGTCGCAGTTGAATTTTATACTTTTGRTYCATTCTGTTACTCTATTATTTCTCATTTCTCTTTATTTATTGTGGTTTGACTTGGATTTTTYCCCTCATGGTGGATGRGGTGTTTGTTTGTGGACCAAAATATATCAATATATTTTACATGAAAATTCTATAAAGATTTATGAGGTTGTGTTGCTGCAGGTTAACCTATACACAGATCATGAGACTTTAAGAATGATCGCCTAACCCAGCTCTCTTTCCAGGTAAGGAACTTGCTCTTGTCATTGCTAATCATAAAAGTGACATTGATTGGCTATTTGGCTCATTGGATGGGTGTTTGCTCAGGTACTTATTATACTCCCTGATTGGTGTTTAATTATTTATGTGTGCATGCCACTACAAAAGCATTGTTATGGYTGTGTTTGTTAATGATGCTTATGCAGAGGCTTACAGTTTTGCTTTGGAAAAAACCTATGCAACCAATCTTATATGCTTCTCATTGCATCTCAGCAAAGGTTGTGCTCTTTACTAATATTCTTTTACTTGTCCTGTAACAGCGATCAGGGTGTCTTGGTAGCACGTTGGCRGGCGGCGGAGGAGCGACGTTTGGCRGAGGAGGAGCGATGGCGGGCRGCGGAGGAGYGACGACGACAGAGGGAGGAGCGACGACKACAGAGGGAGGARYAACAGGATAGAYGACTTCAAGATATGGCTGYTTTGGTTACACAGCTCAGTCAATCTCAACATTTYTCCCCGCCACCACCATAWTGAATATTGTCTTTTGCTTTGAAACAATTTAGTTTTGTTTATAACAATTTAGTTTTTGTTTGGTTGGAATAATTGTAGTTTCACTTTAATGTATGATATTTAGTTCTATTTCGTCTTTTTATTTTTAGTTTTAATATTGTATAGATTTGCAGGTTTTAAATACAGGTATTAAATACATGTTTTAAATATTAATTTTAAAATAAATTTAAAATATTAATATTTATATATTTTTCCGGCGGATTTCCGACGGATATATCCGCCGGTATTTTTTAAAAAAAATTAATTCTTTTAAAAATATTTTTTTTTGTAAAAATATTAATATTTATATATTTTTTAGCCGGATTTCCGGGTATTTAAAAAAAAATTTCTTTTAGAAATATTATTATTTTTTAAAAATAATTATTATATATATATTTTTCCGGCGGATTTATCCGCCGGTATTTTTAAAAAAAATTAATTCTTTTAGGAAATATTATTTTTCCGGCGAGAAATATTTCCGGCGGATTATTCCGCCGGAAATTTTTTTTAAAAAAAAAATTTAAGGATTTATTAAGTTAATCCAGTTTTTTTTAAAAACGGGCGGAGAATTTCTGGCGGCCGTAATCCGCCGGAACGGGGAAATTCCGCCGGAAATTCCGCCGGGAAAACAATCACCGGCGCCCCTTTTTCCGGCGGCCCAATCCGCCGGAAATCCGTCGGAAATCACTTTTTCCGGCGGATTTCCGGCGGATTTGGCTGCCGGAAAAAGGACGTTTTTTGGTAGTGTTAAGAATTTTCAATTTTATTTGTAAATTTTAATTACAAAAGTTCATTATTATAAAAATATTTGGGCGGGCCATAAAAATATTAATGGGCCTAGTCGGTCTGTCCAAATATTTTTTTTCCATTGCTCATGTTCGCCCATTAATTTTAACAAGTCAGTCCAAACCCACCAATTTCTTCGAAAATGGTAATCCAAGACCACTTTTCTAGCGGGCCGGACAGGAAGGGTCTAGCAGGTCATCCCGCCCGTGAACAACTCTAACTAAAAGGTTCTTAAACACATATATAAACTATAGAAAAAAAACATTTAAAATCGTGCGGGTAGAATATCAATGATAGCACCAAGAGCATTGGGTTCTATTTTCAAATAGTAGACCCATTTGTCTAGCCAAATCAAGTTAGCATGTCGTTCTCTCTTCTAATATCCTCTAAATGATCCCACTTCAAGTGATATTTATCTGTTATCACAATGTCAATAGGAAAAGACACAATAATTACTATAGACAGCAAGCAACTTGATCCATTTGTCCATCAAAGATCACCGGGTGAGACTAGAACTCCAAAAGAATTCAAGACCCAATTAGTAGACATAGACATTGCACTAGCTATATGATTGTAAATTTGAATTCGTCAATTTTCATCAACTACAAAACAGTTTTGGCTTTTTGACTTCAACAAGGTTTGATCCATTGGGATACCAAAAGAATTCTAGCAATGTGACAGGTGAATGGATTTACTGTGCTATCCAAGATTTGATTTATTGAGTTAATTTTAGAAGTTAAAAGTATTGCAGGGGTTCCTGCAGATGGAAGATGTCTATTTAGAGCAATAGCTCATATCGTTTGCTTGAAAAGAGGCTCCTAATGAGAATCGACAGAGAGAACTTGCAAACGAATTAAGAGCTCAAGTAAAGTCATTTTGACTTCCTTGTATTGTTAATTTTCATGGACCTTGTATCAAAATTTCAGGATGTCATGTGTTCATTACCTTTCAATGCTAACGGGGATGTGCAGGTTGTTGATGAAGACAAAGAAAGATTGAATGGTAAGTTTCATGCAAGATTTCTGGCCCATCCTGAACAATACATATAAAAAGGAGAAAATGCAGATGAAGGGGGGACACTAGCAGATCTATGAAAGTTGTAGCAGAAGAGATCCAACTTCAAAAAACGATATAAATCAAGAACCCACAAGAGATCCAACTTCCAAAAAAACCTAATTGAAATCTAGAGATGAGATAGCTTATGAAAGCATTGTAGTGATCATAGCTTATGAATTATATTGTTAAATTGTATTGAATCATTTGTAATTTTGTCCAAATAAATTATCTTAAAATTCATTTCACACTTCTTTACTCTGGGACAATGGAGTAACAGATAAAAATGCAATTTTAATTGCATATAGAGAGCTTTCCATACATCATAAAAGCAAAGCACTTCAATTTGAGGAATCGGAAACTGCCCTTGCTTGTACATAAACCCATTCAATTCAGCCCTTCTTCAATCGTGCATTACAATTGCAAAACGAGAGAACAAAATAGAAATCGATCAAGTAAGGAAATCAGCCGATTCTTTCAAGTAATCCATCATACCTTTTCGAGCAGCCGAGGCAGGAATGACTTGAGCGACGTGGGAGAAAGGAGGAGGGCCGAAAGTGACAATGGATGAGGACTGATTGGTCAACTCACACGTTAAACCAGAGGCTCTGGTTGGTCATAACTTTTGAACCAGAAGCTCTGGTTAGTACAACCAGAGGCTCTAGTCAAGGAACCAGAAGCTTTAGTAGAGAGACCAGATGGGCTCTGGTCCTGTTTATTGAAATATATTCCAATTATGGTTTTGGAACCAGAGGCCCGATGGACCGAAACAGAATAAGATTTTCTGCTTTCACTATATGGAATAATTTGTTTTGAAATAAATGTTTTGGTGATCTTCACCCTGCATTACATGAAAGGGAACCTCACTAGACATTCATGTCTAACCCTCCTTTTGTGTTTTTAAAAATATGTGTACAGGTAATGATAATAAGGGAAAGGGACAATTTAAAACATGTTAAATAACTCATTGGACAATTTTTGGAACAAATTAGTCCTTGAACAATCTAAAACATGTTACATAACTCTTTGGACTTTTCTAAAATCTATTGGATACATTCTTATGACTTGTACAACTAGTTAAAGTGGTAAAATAGGGAAAAAGTCCGAAAAAAAAAACCCAATGAACATTTATATTTTGAATGATTAAATCCCCAAGTATTTTTTGAACTAAAAAATATTTAGATCTACAAAATTAAACGAATATAACAAAAAAAGTACTTACATTTACAAAAAAAATAATTATATTAAAAAAAGATTTTTGATAAAATTTATTTTAATTAAAATTAAAATATATTCTATCTGTGATTT
>NC_037539.1:17996948-17998478 GCF_001531365.2 Cynara cardunculus var. scolymus | reverse complement strand
TGAAGATCCTTTGAAGATCACATCTTGTACATTGTTTTTGAAGATTATTTTTGATCTACATTGTTAAAAGAGAAGATCACCGTGATTCTACATTCAAGGGGGAGAATGCTAGAAGATCTATCTCAACAGTTGATTGATTGAAGATTACATGTTGAAGATTTCTTTTGAAAGAAGACATATTGTGCATATTGTTTCAAAGTTCAAACAAGGACTCAAAGCGCAAAATTTTCTTTCAAGTCTGAATACAAAGGGGGAGAATGTTAGGAACTGAGAAATCAATATTAATTGTATTCGTCTTGAAAGTTTAAAAATAGTCTATAATTGTAAAAGTCATCGTGTTTGACTTTTCTTATAGAAGTTTGACTTTGACTTTGTTTAGTTAGTTTGACCATATAAATATGGTTAGTCTTTGTAATTAGATTAGAGGAGAGCATTATTGTAATATTCATACGTATTAAGAGAGTTGACTGATTTGTTGAGTTTGACTTTTCCTCTCAAAGTTCTTAATGTGTTCTTACAAGATATATCAAGATTCTGCCATGGTTATGAAGATATGAAGATTGATCAGTGTTAAATTTGGACTCCACAAAAGGAGGTGATTTCAAGTTGATTTCAAGTGTCAAGTTTCAAAAGGGTTGATTTCTAACGTTTTGGATTCAAATGCTTTATAAGGTGAGTGGTTTCTAAACCTTTTTGTATAAAAATTCTACTGGTTTTATTTGCATGCTTCGTATTGTTATTCTTTGGAAAGAAACCTTGATTATTTTGTCTAAGTGTTTATCCTGACAAGGCTTGAGAGGTTTATTGTCCGAATTAGTTTTAAACCTGACAAAACTTGAGAGGTTTATTGTCCGGATTAGTTTTAAACCTGACAAAGCTTGAGAAGTTTATTGTCCGGATTAGTTTTAAACCTGACAGCTTGAGAGGTTTATTGTCCGGATTAGTTTTAAACCTGACAAAGCTTGAGAGGTTTATTGTCCGGATTAGTTTTAAACCTGACAAAGCTTGAGAGGTTTATTGTCCGGATTGGTTTTAAACCTGACAAAGCTTGAGAGGTTTATTGTCCGGATTGGTTTTAAACCTGACAAAGCTTGAGAGGTTTATTGTCCGGATTCGTTTTAAACCTGACAAAGCTTGAGAGGTTTATTGTCCGGATTGTTGACCGGATTGTTGACCAGATTTGTTGACCAGATTTGTTGACCAGATTTGAGATGATGTTTTGTATTTTTTAAAAGAAATTATTATTTTATCATAAAAATGAAGTTTTGATATAAATGTTTNATTTGATATAAGGGTGGCATATCAAGGAGAGGTGTACCATGGGATAAGGGTGGTATATCAAGGAGATGTGTACATGTGATATAAGGGTGACATTGTCTGTGTGTGGTATTATATAACTCTTTCTATTACATCCCTTAAGATTACCGTGGTTTGGAATCTTTATTTCTTTGTGATTTAAAGATTTAAGATCAAGGTTCTTATTGAAAATCATAGTCTGGATGTTATTGAGAAGGGAATGTTAGGTTTGGC
>NC_037539.1:17985723-17995565 GCF_001531365.2 Cynara cardunculus var. scolymus | reverse complement strand
CACCAACTAAAGGTAAGAAATGAAGACATTCCTAAGACTGCCTTCAGGACTAGGTACGGGCATCATGAATTCTTGGTTATGCCTTTTGGATTAACCAATGCACCCGCACCCTTCATGGACCTAAAGAACAGAGCATGTCAAGAATATCTTGATAAGTTAGTGATTTTATTCATCGACGATATTTTGATTCATTCAAAGACAAAGGAAGAACATGCAGAGCACCTCCGTTTGGTCCTGAGTCTCTTAAGAAAAGAAAGACTATATGCTAAACTATCAAAATGTGAGTTCTGGTTGCGAGAAGTTCAGTTTTTGGGGCATGTGATATCAGAAAGAGGAATACAGGTAGATCCAGCAAAAATTGAAGCGATTGCCAAATGGGAAGCACCAAAATCCCTATCTGAAATCCAAAGCTTTTTGGGATTAGCGGGATATTACCGTAAGTTCATACAGAACTTTTCAAGGATAGCTGTGCCATTAACCAAGTTAACCCGGAAGAATGTCAAGTTTCAATGGGAGACAGAGCAACAGAAAGCATTTCAAATATTAAAGGATCATCTCTGTAGCGCCCCAATTTTATCTCTGCCCGATGGAACAGAAGACTTCATAGTATACAGCGATGCATCAAAGTTGGGATTGGGCTGTGTATTGATGCAGAAGGGAAAAGTCATATCTTATGCATCTCGCCAACTAAAGGATCATGAAAACAATATCCTACCCATGACATGGAACTAGCAGCCGTGGTCTTCGCACTAAAGATATGGAGACACTATCTTTTAGGAACTAAATGCCTAATCTTTACAGATCATAAAAGCTTACAACATTTGTTCAACCAGAGGGATCTGAATATGAGGCAGAGGTGATGGATTGAACTTGTTAACGACTATGATTGTGAGATTCTCTACCATCCAGGAAAGGCAAACGTAGTGGCTGATGCTCTAAGCCGAAAGGAAAGAAGTGGTACCATCAAAGCAATGGAAATTTGCTTAACTCCAGACCTTCACCAAGCAATTTTGAAAAATCAGAGAGAAGCTGTTAAAGAAGAGAACCATAAATCCGAAAGGGTAGGAAAGATAATTTCCATTTTGGAGCCAAATAATGAAGGGATATTATGTTTTCAAGGCCGAATATGGATACCAAAATATGGTAATACACGAGAAACCATCCTGCACGAAAGTCACAAGTCTCGTTATTCAATCCATCCAGGTACCAACAAAATGTACAAAGACTTGAAAGTATTTTATTGGTGGCTGGGCTTAAAGAAAGATATAACGGCATATGTGGAACAATGTCTAACTTGTTTACAAGTCAAGATTGAGCATCAGAGACCCTATGGAAACCTGCAATCATTAGAGATACTAGTCTGGAAATGGGATCACATTAGAATGGACTTCATGATGAAGTTACCCCGAATACCAAAAGGATATGATGCAATTTAGGTAATAGTGGATCGTCTATCAAAGTTTGCACATTTCCTACCAATGAAAGAAATTTATTCATTGGAAAGATTGGCTCAAATTTACATCAAGGAAATTGTGACTAGACATGGTGTTCCATTATCCATTATTTCTGATCGTGATAGTCGTTTTACTTCCAAATTCTGGGAAAGTCTACAAAGAGCTTTGGGATCTCAAATTAGATTGAGTACAACTTATCACCCACAAAAGAATGGACAAAGTGAAAGAACCATCCAAACTCTCGAGGACATGTTAAGAACCTGTGTCATTGACTTTGGAGGATCATGGGATGAATATTTACCATTGATAGAATTTTCCTACAATAACAGTTATCACTCCAGCATTCAAGCAGCACCTTATGAAGTCTTGTATGGCAAAAAATGTCTGACACCATTGTGTTGGAATGAGGTAGGTGAAAAAATAGTTAACCGGGCCAGAAATTATACAAACAACATCCGAAAAGATTGAACAGATTCGAGCAAGAATTAAGACTACTCAAGATCGACAAAAGAGTTATGCTGACAGAAGGAGAAAACCAATTGAGTTCAACATAGGTGACTTTGTAATGTTGAAGGTATCTCCATGGAAAGGTGTTATGAGATTTGGAAAGAAAGGAAAGCTCAGTCCAAGGTATATTGGACCCTTCAAAATCAGCAAACGGGTTGGGGTGGTAGCCTATCAATTGGAACTACCAGAAGAACTCAGTCAAATCCACATTACCTTTCATGTATCAAATATCCGTAAGTGTTTGGCAAACCCAAGTTTAGCAATACCACTTCCTGAGATCAAACTTGATAATAAGTTGAATTTCATCAAGACACCAGAAGCAGTAATTGATAGAAAGACCAAGGTCTTGAGGAATAAAGAGATTAATATGGTAAAAGTACAGTGGCGTTTTCACAAGGGTTCAGAAGCAATTAGAAACTGACATGAGAACCCGATACCCTTGGTTATTTGAATGAATTCCATGACGAAATTCTTTTAAGGAGGAGATAATGTTATAACTGGGTTTTCTACAAACCTGGGTTGAGGTAAATTTATGTGTTTATTATGTGAATTATGTGATAGCATGCATGTTGTCTTAAAGATAAATGCATGAATTATGTGCACATGTGTGGTAATTTGATATTATGCATGCATGTGGAAATTTTATAGGCGGTTATATGATAAAATAATATGTGAGAATATTATTATAATCCAAACCTTCATGGTTAAGAAAGGTTGATTATAAAACATTATTTTCCACCGCCTAATGATTTTATATTGAAAGATATTCATCACCGCCTCTTCCTAAGCATAAAAGAAAGTGGATAAGGTAAAAACCTTATCATTTCACTATTTTACAAAATATACAAGAGAAATTTAAAGGCGGTGAAAGTGTTCTTGAAGGAGTTCTTGAAAAATATTCTTGAAGAATATTGCTGTTTAAAGATTCGATTATTTGCTGTGTGATAATCTGCAAAATCTGTTATTTTAAGGTGAGTTTTTGAATTACTATTAGTTTACAAACCGTGAGTTTTTATCTGCTGATTGATCTTGAAAACTGTTGAGTATTGATGGTTTGAAATTTAAAAGAATTTGGTAAAACTGTTCTAAACAGTTTTAAAGGAAATAGTTCGTAATTTTGAAGTTTGAAATTGTTTTGGAATGATTAAAGCAAAAGCTGTGTTTTAACAGTTTTGGGATGTGATATCCTTTATTGAGGACTTAAAGAGGAATAAATGATTTGAGAAATCATTTATAGAACATATTGTTCTAAGACTTGAAAGGTTTTGAATATAAACCTATTTTGGGATTATGATTGGTTAAAACTATAGACGAAGTTCACTCTGACGTATATGACTTTGTTATGTCATTGGATGAAATAGTCTGTAGATTTTGGTTAAAACTATGGATGAGGTTCACTCTGACAGAAAGGTCTGCAGCCTATCATTGGATGAAATAGTTCATATAAATTTCAGGGGAAATAAGGATGGTCGTTGTGTGTAATGGATAGCTATTGCTATAAACAGGAGATTGATGGATGTAATAAGGATGGTCGTTGTGTGTGTGCATGGTATAACTCTTGCTATTATATCTAATAGGATTACAACAGATTGGAGTTTTCTCTTCTTGGTGATTTGAGGATTCAGAGATGTTGTTCTTATTGGAAATAGTAGTATTGATGTTATGGTTATGGGAAAAATATGTGGCTTATGGTCATTGGTTTTGACAAAAAGTATTTTGGAACAAAGT
The DNA here is from genome assembly GCF_001531365.2 of Cynara cardunculus var. scolymus. Lineage (NCBI taxonomy): Eukaryota > Viridiplantae > Streptophyta > Magnoliopsida > Asterales > Asteraceae > Cynara > Cynara cardunculus. The sequence goes on along the minus strand of NC_037539.1, from coordinate 17,991,876 downwards.
GTTCATTTTATGAGGAACCAGAGAGGCTGTGGTTGATCCTCACTATTGGACCAGAGGGTTCTTGTTATTGATGTGATGAATATGCAAATTTCTACTAAACGTAGTAGTCGGACCAGAGGCTCTGTATCTTTTGATAAGAGGTTCTGTGTCAAAATTATATTTTAAAGAAGTTTTAAGAAAAAGGAATTTTATACTTAGTGTTTTATACAAAAGACAGACCAGAGGGGCTCTGGTCGACTCATATGTTGAACCAAAGGCTCTGGTTGGTCATAACCTTTGAACCAGAAGCTCTGTTTAGTACAACCAGAGGCTCTGGTCGAGCAAGAGCTCTCGATAGTTATTCTTTTGTGAAAAAGACTATCTTATTGGTTGGAAAACTTAACTCAAGAACATTACAAGGAATTATATGAGCCAGAAGCTCTGGTTAGTACAACCAGAGTCTCTGGTCGAGAAAATATAAGCTCTGATAGACGGACCAGAGGGGCTATGGTCTTGTTTATTGAAATATATTCCAAGTGTGGTTTGGAACCAGAGGCCCGATGGACCAAAACAGAATGTGATTTTCAATCTTTGCAACATGAGATGGATTATTTGAAATAAATATTTTTGGTGATCTTCACCCTGCATTACATAAAAAAGAAACCTCACTAGACATTTATGTCTAACCCTCATTTTGTGTTTTCTAAAATATGTGTGCAGATTATGATGATAAGAGAAAAAACATTATGTGAATTTCGTCTCATGTGCTTTGCTATGTGAAGATCTTGGTTAGCCATATGTTGAAGCTTAGATGCTAGGATACAAGAGCATGTACTTTTGGGAATTTTTGAGTTGTAGATTTTAGTCTCTTGTATTATGGACCTGTGTGGAGAAACATGTATTCTATGTATGAAATATGTGTTATATGCAATGTATGGTTTGGGGGCATGACACCAAATTGGAATTTCCTTCATTTGATGGTGAAGCCTTCAAGGACTGGTAATACAAATGCAATCAGTTCTTTGAACTTAATAATACTCTAGAGAATATGAAGATTCAACTGGTTTTTATTCATTTGAAGGGTAGGGCACTTCAATGGCACCAGGAATTCATGTCGGGGATGAAGGGAAAACACTGGAATGGAAAAAATACTTGGCAGAACTCAGAGAACAATTTCTTGAAGGGATCATCTCAAAACTATTTGTAATAACCCACATTTTCCCACATAAGATAATCCACATAATCATTCTCATAACACCGAATGTAACATCGTTTACAAAACATGGATTAACAAAAAAACTTTTCGCAATACATTTATGAGTAACTAAATTTCAACTATTCTAAACTTTCCCCTTGCCTTTATCTTGTGAGGTATGATGACCTGCAAAACAGGTTAGTCCAACAACTGAGCGTTAGACCCAATAGGTCTAGTGAGTGTATAAATTTCCCATAAATACATATTTTCCAAACCAGCAGTTTAGAATCAAACCTGTACAGATAAAATATTTATCTATTTTCTCTCGCGGTTACACCACCATTACATCTCTCTCGCGGTTACACCGCCATTACATCTCTCTCGCGGTTACACCGCCATTACATCTCTCTCGCGGTTACACCGCCATTACATCNTCTCTCTCGCGGTTACACCGCCATTACATCTCTCTCGCGGTTACACCGCCATTACATCTCTCTCGCGGTTACACCGCCATTACATCTCTCTCGCAGTTACACCGCCATTACATCTCTCTCGCGGTTACACCGCCATTACATCTCAAATAATGTAACTTTAATCAAATTTAGCCGGATAAGGAAATCCGGTCATCACTGTCTGGATATCAAGTCCGGACAAAGACTTAGAACAATAAAGTGATAATGCAGACAACACTTGGGCGGTTTAAGGCTTACATCGAACAACACATAAGTGGTTTGGCTCTAAACCGGATGCCCTTTGAGCGGTTTAGGGTAAATCCGGCCAATACTTGAGTGATTTAGGTTTACCCCGGATACCTCTTGTCCGGTTTTAGGTATATCTTCGGACACCACTTGTCCGGTTTAAGTAAATCTCCGGACACCACTTGGGTGATTTAGAAAGAATCCGGACAATACTTATCCGGATTTAATAGTTAAATCCGCATGATATATAGTAAGATTCATAGTAATGCAATTCAAATAGCAATGAAATGTATACAAATCTTTAATACTTTAAAGCATAACACACTCACCTTTGATTTTGAATTTGTCTTCAAATATCTGTAGCTTCTTTTCATTCTTTTTCTCCCTCCGATTTACTTCTCAAATCAGCCAAAAAAAAGAAGCTTTTCTTTTTCAAAGACACTTGCTATATTTATAGCAAGTGCCATAACTGTCTTTTACTACAAAGTCAGCTATAATACTCTTCCCCACACACACACACACACACACACACACACACACATATATATATATATATATATATATATCAAAATCTCAAACTAACTTGCAACTGAATATTACAACATTCCCTCCTTAAAAGAATTCCGTCACGAAATTCCATTTAAGCAAAAAAGGTAGGGATACTTCATCCGCATCTCTGATTCTGATTCCCAAGTGGCGTCTGGTCCTTGATGATAACGCCACTGAACCTTTACTAACCCGATTTCTTTATTTCGCAATTTCTTCACTTTAAAGTCAGTAATTAGTTCAGGGGTTTCTTCAAAGCACAATCTCTCGTCCACCTTTATTTCGGGTAGCGGCACTGCCACATCTGGATTTATTAGACACTTTCTTAAATTCGACATATGAAATGTGTCATGGATCCCACCTAACTCTAAAGGAAGTTCTAATTTGTAAGCCACTTCCCCAACCTTTCCAATAATATGGAATGGTCCAACATATCTTGGACTTAACTTCCCTCTTTTTTCCAAAACGTATCATTCCTTTCCAAGGTGATACCTTTAACATCACTCTATCACCCACTTGAAACTCAATCGGCTTCCGACGTTTATCTGCGTAACTTGTTTGTCTATCTTGTGCTACTTTTATTCGTTCCCATATCAAGTCAATTTTATCGGCAGTCTGCTGAACTAACTCAGGCCCAGCTAACTGTTTTTCACCTATTTCGTTCCAACATAAAGGAGTTCGACATTTTCGTCCATAGAGAACCTCAAAAGGTGCTGYCTGAATACTTGAATGGTAGCTATTGTTGTATGCAAATTCCACCAGAGCCAAATGACTATCCCATGATCCTCCGAAATCAATTACACACGCTCTAAGCATATCTTCCAACATTTGGATAGTTCGTTCACTTTGTCCATCAATCTGAGGGTGATAAGCTGTAATTAACTTAATCTGCGAACCCATTTCTCTTTGGAAGCTCTTCCAAAACATAGAAGTGAATCGACTATCTTTGTCTGAAACAATTGATAGAGGAATACCATGACGTGTTACTACCTCATCAAGATAGAGTTTAGCTAATCTTTCCATTGAATATGACTCTTTCATAGGTAAAAAGTGTGCAGATTTGGAAAACTGATCTACTATCACCCATATAGCATTATAACCTTTTGGTGTTCTCGGCAATTTGGTTATGAAATCCATAGTGATATGATCCCACTTCCACACTGGAATTTCTAAAGATTGTAACTTACCATAAGGACGTTGGTGTTCAATCTTTACCTGAAGACATGTTAGACATTGATCAACATGCTTAGCTATATCCTTCTTCATACCTGGCCACCAATAATATTGCTTCAAATCCCGATACATTTTATTTGTACCTGGATGAATTGCAAAACGTGACTTATGAGCCTCACCCAAAATACGTTTCCTGGGATCACCATAGCATGGTACCCAAATTCTGTTCTGGAATTTCCAAAATTCTCTATCATCTTTCACAAATTCAGATATCATCCACCTAATCTTTCTTGTTTAACTTTATCCTCCTTCATTGCCTCACACTGAAATTCTCGCAATTCTTCCTGAATACTGGGTAGCAACTCAACTCGTAAAGCTATAACTTTGATAGTTCCACTTTTCTCTTGTTGACTTAACGCATCGGCCACAACGTTTTCTTTTCCTGGATGATACAAAATTTCACAATCATAATCACTTACCAATTCCAACCATCTTCTCTGACGCATATTCAGATCCTTCTGATGGAACAGATGTTGCAAGCTCTTATGATCTGTGAAGATTTGACATTTCGTTCCATACAAATARTGCCTCCATATCTTTAAAGCAAACACTACTGCCGCCAATTCCATATCGTGAGTAGGATACTGCCTTTCATGATCTTTTAACTGTCTAGAAGCATAAGCTATTACCTTTCCACATTGCATTAGTACACAATCCAAACCCATCTTTGACGCGTCACTAAAAACTACAAAATCTTCCATTCCATCTGGCAAAGATAGAATTGGTGCACTGCATAACTTATCTTTTAATATCTGAAAGGCCTGAGCTTGTGCTTCATCCGACTCATATTTCACATTCTTCTTGGTCAGCTTCGTTAATGGAGTAGCTATACGAGAAAAATCTTGTATAAATTTACGATAATAAACAACCAATCCAAGAAAACTTATAATTTCAGTTGGAGTCTTTGGGGCTTCCCATCTTTCAATGGCTTCAATCTTGAGAGGATCTACTTTAATACCTTCTTTTGAGACAACATGCCCCAAAAATTGCACTTCTCACAGCCAAAATTCATATTTTGACATCTTGGCATGCAATCTTTCTTGTTTCAGCAATTCCAGGAGTAATCTCAAATGATGAGCATGCTCTTCTTTCGACCGAGAATATATCAGAATATCATCAATAAAGATAATCACAAATTTATCGAGATAGGGACGACACACCCTATTCATCATGTCCATAAATGCTGCAGGTGCATTTGTGAGTCCAAACGGCATAACCAGAAATTCATAATGACCATAACGTGTACGGAATGCCGTTTTCGACACATCTTCATTCCGAATCTTCAATTGATGATAACCAGACCATAAATCAATTTTCGAAAAATAAGTAGCCCCAACCAATTTATCAAACAAATCATCAATTCTTGGGAGAGGATACTTATTTTTGATTGTCAGTTTATTCAACTCCCGGTAATCAATGCACATCCTCATTGATCCATCCTTCTTTTTCACAAAAARCACCGGCGCACCCCACGGGGAAGTACTTGGTCGGATAAAACTTTTATCCAACAATTCTTTCAATTGAGACATTAACTCCTTTAACTCAGGAGGAGCTAATCTATATGGTGCACGTGCATCGGGTGCTGCTCCAGGAAGTAATTCAATTTGGAATTCAATTGTTTGATCTAGAGGTAAACTTATCAAATCTTCTGGAAATACCTCAGGAAATTCTCTTACAATTGGGATATGCTCCATCTTTCCCTTTTTTTTCTTCATATCAATAGCATATGCAAGAAAACTAACACATCCATTCTGTACATACTTTCGAGCCTTTAAAACTGAAATAAGGCTAGAGTAACGATCCTGTCGATCCCCATAAATCACAACCTTTCCTTTTTCCGGTAAGTCTATGGATCATCTTCTCATCATAGATTATGTTAGCTTGGTTTTTAGCTAACCAATCCATGCCTACAATTATATCAAATTCCCTTAAAGGCAAAGAAAATAGTTGTATAGGCACCTCACATCCTTCTATACTTATAAAGCATTCATCTATTCTTTCCTTAACCAAAACTTCACTATCGTTTGCTGTTTCGACAATTAAATCCTCACTCAATGCTTTAGATTCTAATTGTGCACAGTTAACAAATGATGGTGACACAAAAGAATGATTTGCACCCAAATCAAATAAAACTTTGGCACATACTGGATTAACAAGGAATGTACCTGTTACCACTTCAGGGTGCTCTTCTGCCTCGCCTCTCGTCATCTGAAAGGCTCTCCCTTTTGCATTGGATTCTGCCTGTCTTATCCCTCCCCGTTCACTTGTATTAACACGATTATCCATTTGCCCACGACCTGTTGGCACATATCCAGATCCTCGACTCCCAGAAAATCCAGATCCCCGACTTCCATCAAAACCAGACCCTCGACCCTTTGCTTGCGGACAATCGGCATTTATATGTTGAGATGAATTACAAGTAAAACACCTCCGCGTCATCCGACAGTCTCGAGCTATATGTCCTGGTTCCTGACATTTAAAGCATACTCGAGATTCTGTATT
>NC_037539.1:17981734-17983663 GCF_001531365.2 Cynara cardunculus var. scolymus | reverse complement strand
TCACACATTAATCAACATTACCTTTTATAATCTATCTAATGCAGAACCTAGCCTCTAATTTAACACTTCTACTTGAAATAAACTTGTAATTAGGAACATACCTTTGATGATTAATACTTAATCTTCAAGAATCTAACGTGGATCATCAAGGATTGAGGAATTAGCCTTAAGTGGGTGTAAATCGCACCTTCCAGTGTGTGTGAATGATCTGGAGTGAAAAAAAATACCATTAAAGGGTAAAAATCTCGTTTTTGTACTAATTTGGTCAACAAGTCAACCTAGTTTGACACAGTTGGCAGATTTAGTCCCTCATGCGTATCTTGGTCGTTTCATCTCCGTTTCGTACGAAACTTTCCAGATCTCATAATTGATGTATAAGAGGCTTAAATGTAAAATTTCAGCCTCTAACTCGATCCAGAAGCCCATATTCCTTTCTAACTTAAGTAAGTACTAATCCTTAAAATACTATGCTAATTTAATTAGACATGCTTAGCAACTTAAATGGGCTTTTCGTAAGTTGGATGTTACAAATACCTCCCCCTTTTGAAGATTTCGTCCCCGAAATCATGGTTGTGGAATTAATGAAGGGTACTTAGCCATCATCTCGTCCTTGCGTTCCCACGTCCAATTTGACCCGTGATGACGTTTCCACTTCACTAATACCAAATCTACCTCTCTATTGCGCAATTTCACTGTCCGCTCCTTCAAGATACTTTCTGGCTCTTCGGCATATCGAAACTTTTCATTTATCTTAACTTCCGACAATGGCACCACTTCCTCATGTTTGCTCAAACATTTTCGTAAATAACCGACATGGAAAACATCATGTATACCCGCTAATTCTTTGGGTAACTCTAAACGGTAAGCTTGTTTCCCGACCCGTTCGATAATCTTGAAGGGACCGATAAAACATGGACTGAGTTTACCTTGTTTTCTAAATTGGAGTACACCACACCACGGAGAAACCTTCAGCATTACTAGATCACCGACCGAGAACTCGATCGGCCTTCTGCGACGATCCGCGTAAGACTTTTGTCGATCCTAGGCCGCTTTCATTCTTTCTCTAATCACTTGAATCTTATCACTTGTAATTTGCACAAGCTCATGCCCCGTCAACACTTTCTCTCCAATTCCCCTCCAACAAAGAGGCGTACGACACTTACGTCCGTACAAAGCCTCAAAAGGAGCCATGCCGATTGTCGAATGATAGCTGTTATTATAAGAGAACTCGATTAAGGGTAAYTRGGCATCCCAGTTACCAYCGAATTCTAGAACGCATGCGCGTAACATATCCTCGAGGGTCTGAATGGTACGTTCAGATTGACCATCGGTTTGAGGATGATAAACCGTGCTAAACGCATGTCATGTACCCAACTCACGTTGAAAACCAGTCCAAAAGTTGGAAGTAAATCGAGTGTCACGATCAGAGACAACTTTCACAGGCACTCCATGTCGAGCAACAACTTCGTCTACATATAACTGAGCCCAACGATCCATGGAGTACGATTCCCAGACAGGAAGGAATAGCGCTGATTTAGTCAGCCTATCAACGATAACCATATACTATCATGCTGCCGAGAAGTATTTGGCAGTTTGGTGACCAAATCCATAGTTAACTCCTCCCATTTCCATACGGGGACCTTAAGAGGTTGAAGACTCCCATATGGCTTCTGGTGTTCTGCTTTTACTTTCAGACATGTGATGCATTTTTCAACGTAACACCCGATGTCCGTTTTCATTCYCGGCCACCAATAATCTATGCGTAAATCATGGTACATCTTAGTACTTCCTGGGTGGATGGATAATCTTGATTTATGGGCCTCCGTCAGAATCACTTCTCGCAAACCACCAAGCCTAGGGACCTAAATTCGGGTCTTAAAGACCTTTAGACCACGATTGTCCTCAGATAACGAATTAACATAGCTTACC
>NC_037539.1:17956823-17981444 GCF_001531365.2 Cynara cardunculus var. scolymus | reverse complement strand
AATCATAGTCTTTAATGAGCTCCATAGCACGTTGTTGTCGCATATTAAGTGTATGTTGGTCAAACAAATACTTCAAACTCTTATGATGAGTGTAGAGTTGACATTGCGTGCCATAAAGATAATGTCACTACAGCTTTAGAGCGAAGACTACAGCCGCCAACTCAAGATCATGAGTGGGGTAATTCTTTTCRTATTCCTTCAACTGACGTGATGCATAAGCGATAACCTTTCCTTTCTGCATCAATACACAACCAAGTCCCAATCGTGAGGCATCACTATAGACTACAAAATTCTCACTACCTTTAGGTAGGGCAAGAATTGGTGCATGCGTCAAACAATCTTTCATAGTCTGAAATGCCTCCTCTTGGTCTTAGGTCCACACAAACTTTACATCTTTGTGGGTAAGGGAAGTGAGAGGAACATAAATCTTAGAGAAATCCCAAATGAAACGTCGATAATATCCCGCTAGGCCGAGAAAACTCCGAATCTCTAAAGCATTTTTGGGTTGTTTCCATTTCTGTACTGCTTCAATCTTAGCAGGGTCCACAGAGATGCCATTATCGGACACGGTATGTCCCAGGAATTGTATCTGACGTAGCCAGAATTCACATTTCAAAAATTTAGCATAGAGCCGCTCCTTTCTCAATAACTCCAACATCTGTCGAAGATGTGTCGCGTGATCAGCCTCCGATTTCGAGTACACAAGGATGTCATCAATAAATACAATGACAGACTTATCGASYATTGGTYGACATACTYGATTCATTAAGTCCATAAAYRCAGYTGGGGCATTTGTGAGACCGAAAGGCATCACCAGAAATTCATAATGCCCATATCTCGTACGGAAAGCAGTCTTAGGTACATCCTCCTCCCGCACCTTTAGCTGGTGAGAACCTGATCTGAGATCAATCTTGGAGAAGAACCTTGCACCTTGAAGCTGATCAAACAAATCATCAATACGGGGTAACGGGTATTTATTCTTAATTGTTACCTTATTTAGCTCGCGATAATCGATGCACATCTGAAAAGATCCGTCTTTCTTCTTGACAAACAAAACCGGAGCACCCCATGGTGAAGTGCTTGGTCGTATGAAATCTTTATCCAATAGCTCTTGTAGTTGTTTCATCATTTCTTTCATTTCTGGAGGCGCTAGCCGATAAGGAGTCTTCGCTATCGGTGCTGCACCCGGTATCAAGTCGATTCTAAACTCCACTTGCCTATCTGGTGGCAATCCAGGCAAGTCTTCAGGAAACATGTCCGGGTATTCACATACTATGGGTACATTGTCCATAGTCTTCTTCTTCATCTCCTTTGACGAATCTATGACATATGCTAAGAAAGACGAGTATCGTTTAGATAAATAATGTCTAGCCTTGAGTATAGATATTGCCTTAAGGCCGATCGCTCGTCGTTCACCTTATACATATAAGAATTCTCCATTTTCCATCGGAATTCGTATCATTCGCCGTGAGGAAACGATATCTGCTCGGTTCTTTGTCAACCAATCCATACCAATTACCACATCAAAGTTATAGATATCCATTGGAATCAAATCAACTGTGAACTCATGATCATCCAGGTTAATTTACAGTCTATATAAACTTTATCAGCTACTAGTGTTATTCCGTTCGCCGTGTCAACATTAAAAGGTTTTTCAAGCATGATTGGCACAGAATTGAGGTACTGAGTATAACCAAGTGACACAAAAGAATTCGTGGCTCCCGAGTCAAATAAAATACATGCAGGTCTATTATTGAAAAGGAAAATACCTGTTATGACGTCCGGTTCCTTCAATGCCTCCTCTGCTGTGATTTGGAAAGCCCTGGCTCGTGCCCTGGGCAACTCCTACTTTTGGGTTGAAGTACCCACTCTCGTTGGTTGTTGTACAGAGGCTTTGCTTTCAACCCTTTTTATATGGGGACAGTCTTTCATATGATGCCCTAACACTCCGTAGGAAAAGCATGCAAGATCTTTCTGAGGACAATTCCTCCTAACGTGACCCGCTTCACCGCAATAAAAACATTTAATGACAGATCTATCCGTTTCACACTAGCCTTGGTGTGTCTTTCCGCACCTCCGACAGTCTCTTTGTGTGCTCGACTGTAACGTATAGGCTTGAGAAGGAGCACGAGCATTGTTCTGAGTCTGCGCCCGTCTTGGTGTAAATAGTCGTGATGGTTTATGTGACGGTGCCGAGAAGATCCTGTCAGTTCTTTGTCGTTTTGGTGTGGAAACGGTATCATTAGGTACCGTTAAATCATGTTCGCGGCGTCGAGCATATTCGACAGCTTTACCAAAACTCGGAATATCACGGTTCGCAACGAAGTCACAGATTTCTCGTCGTAGCCCATCGACGAAATGATTAATCTTGTCTTGGTYAGAAGTCATAAACCGTTGAGCAAACCGTGCCTTTCGGTTAAATTCAGTCTCATACTCAATCACAGTCATATTTCCCTGCTTCAGATCCATAAATTCTTTCTCAAGGCGTCTCTGAAGGTCCGTTGGGCAGTAGTGCTCAAAGAATAAAGCTCGAAATTCTTCCCACGTCATATTCTCTTGGGTAATTGGGTCAAGGGATTCGAACGTATTATCCCACCACACCAGTGCTCGGTCGATGAACATCGCGGATGCGTACTTCACTTTATCATCATCGGGTATCCGAGTGATCCGAAACACCTTTTCGGTATTCTGTATCCATTGCATTGCAAGTACAGGATCTGGTTGTCCTGTATATTCTGTCGCTCCACTGCTTCGAAAGGTTTTAAATGAGACTCGTTCGATTTTGGTTCATGGCACGTCGCCATTAATTGGACCCTTACCTCTATCATCAGGTTTTAAAGCATTATTACGTTCACGATCTTCCGTTAACCGTTTCTCAAATTCACGTCGTTGCTGTTCTAACGCTATTTGAAGCTGATCTGTCATATATTTCATGAGCCTTTCGGTACGAGGGGATATCAGAGCATTCTCATCATTACTGGTGTTACTCCGAATATTCTCTCCGACATTGGGGTCCGGTGGAGTATGGCTCGCCTCGTCGTGATCCGACATCGAGCTGAAGATGGAACATAAATCTATCAATTATAATTCTAACCCCAGGTCCCCCATCCATCTTAAGTCTTTTCTATCGGTCCATATCCCGTATAATCATCACTTAGTCACTATACGATGTCAATGCCTAATTTAAGTCTAGATACCACTTAATGATATCTAGTTCACTTAAACCATGCTCTGATACCATAATTTTAACACCGATTACGCTAAATTCTTCATAAAAAGAAACTATTTATCCAAAATATTTTCCATAAATTCTATTCTCCAAGCAAATACGGGATATATATATAAATTATAGATTTCCACCAAAAATAAAATAACATAATCTGCACTCGACGATTTTCGGTAGTATAAGTTGGATCCATAAATACAAATATATCTATCCAAAAGCATTATATACCTAGATACAACTCAAAACGATATATGCACAGTGAGTACCAAAAGATGTCCAGGATCGAAAATCCTACAAGTAGATCTAAACTGTCTTATCCTTCCCTTGGACCGCTACCGACTTTCCTGAAAAGAGAGTTTATTCTAGGAGAATAAGCAACAAGGCTTAGTGAGATTATACCAAAGCTTATAAATATATATATTTTAAAAGAACGGTACAAGTCATAGCCGAAACAGAACAGAACGAATCATTTATTTATGAATTAGACCGTTAACTCAAATTCAATCTGATAGAATCTTGCCCAGAGCGCAGTACAACCAGAGGCTCTGGTCTATTCCACAGAGGGTCTGGTCGTCCAGAGGGCCTCTGTCCCGAAGGACTTGGAATCCATAGTTTAATACAACCAGAGGCTCTGGTCTACACAACCAGAGGCTCTGGTCTACACAACCAGAGGCTCTGGTCTATTTCATAGAGGCTCTGGTCGTCCAGCGGGCCTCTGTCCCGAAGGACTTGGAGTCCAGAGCGTAGCAGCGGGCCTCTGGTCCCAAAGGACGGAGTCCGGGGCGCAATACAACCAGAAGCTCTGGTCTAGACCACAGAGGCTCTGGTCGTCCATCCATAGCGAAGGACAACCCCAAAGGCTCTGGTCTATTCCACAGAGGCTCTAGTCGTCCAGAGGGCCTCTGTCCCAAAGGACTTGAAGACTTGGCCATTTAAATCACGGCAAAAACACTTTGAATCTTTCATCCATAACATACATTGCCTATTAAGACTTTTTAGGATAATTAAAATCAACTACAGCAACAAAATGTATMCAATACCAAAGGTATCACTACCAGAATAACCATGTGCACCACGYCCTTCTTCGTCTACCGGGCCCGTGCAAAGTATTCACACCCGGCTCCTKACCAATCGGGATACGTGAATACGACAACCGGTATGCCACACCCAACCTCCCTCTCCTTGGGATACGTGGACATACACCATGCTACGGCTTATCACACGAAGTAATACCCGTAGATYATGGTTTATCAAAAAGCCAAATAAACAKTCTYGGATCCGGACTCAACCACAAGTATAAGAATTAAGTAATACCAAACAGAATTAGGAAAAATTCACCTTACAGAATCACGSATGTAAAAACATCAACTTTTCAGTWAGAGTTCTTATATMTATACTATATATAAGTATAAGTTSGGTATAAACTCAYAGTGCTTTATAAAAACAACYGAATGTTGTAATAACCAATTCCGATCAACAATAGCAGTAAACCTTTAGAGGCTCTAAMCAGTCTTAAAACAGCCCCTGKAGTAAACATTYCAAGTATCAGAAACCAACTATATTCCAACCTCGAGTTATACACTTTAAATCTTGATTATCCTATTTATACTTTCTTGTACAGCCCCCTGTTCAACCCCTGTTTTACCACACTTAGACCCAGATTTAGCCATTGACCTGAAARTACTAAATAAAGTATCCTCTTAAAGMYTTMTAATGAAACTAACCTCACATTTTTAYGATTTTTCTGAGATTTGCTATGTTATTTACAACACARCAGCTCAAAGCTGTCKAAATCCAGCTTTATAACTCACTGCATGTTGTCGATTTACCCAATTTAGCTTCAWATTCACACATTAATCAACATTACCTTTTATAATCTGTCTAATGCAGAACCTAGCCTCTAATTTAACACTTCTACTTGAAATAAACTTGTAATTAGGAGCATACCTTTGATGATTAATACTTAATCTTCAAGAATCTAACGTGGATCATCAAGGATTGAGGGATTAGCCTTAAGTGGGTGTAAATCGCACTTCCAGTGTGTGTGAATGATCTGGAGTGAAAAAAATACCATTAAAGGGCAAAAATCTCGTTTTTGTACTAATTTGGTCAACAAGTCAACCTAGTTTGACACAGTTGGCAAATTTAGTCCCTCATGCGTATCTTGGTCGTTTCAACTCCGTTTCGCACGAAACTTTTCAGATCTCATAATTGATGTATAAGAGGCTTAAATGTAAAATTTCAGCCTCTAACGCGATCCAGAAGCCCATATTCCTTTCTAACTTAAGTAAGTACTAATCCTTAAAATACTATACTAATTTAATTAGACATGCTTAGCAACTTAAATGGGCTTTTTGTAAGTTGGTTGTTACAATGCCCTATCAGCAAACCTTGAGACTGGTCGATTCAAATTTTCCATAAACCTCGGTCTATGGAAATCAGTTACTGTAGCTTCCCCCTTTCTTTTCTCTCCAACCTTTTCTTGTGGTTGTCGGTTAATGTCTTGCTCCAGAATTTCAGCAGCATCAACTACCGCTTGAAATGTTGTCGGATTCCTGGATATCACATATTTTCGAAGATTCGACTCCAATCCCCAAATATACTTTCCCACCTTACTGTTTTCAGATATAATATAGGCTTCAGCAAACCTAGATTATTCCATGAAAACTTCTGTATACTGGCGGACTAACATGTTTCCTTGCTCAAGACGAAGGAAATCATCTTCCAATTTTCGTACTGCAACTTTAGGACAATACTGCATTTTAAATTTAACCACAAACTCTTCCCACAACATGGTTTTTAAAATATTCGAATCTGAACTGGACAGAACTTCCCAACAGTACAAAGCACTTGATCTCAGACATGATACAACAAACATAACTTTGTCCTTTTTTGCACTTTTACTAATTTGCAGACTCAGTTCTATCTCTTTAAGCCAACACATGGGTTTAACACGATCACACTCACCAGAAAACTTGGGAGGTTTAGAGGCAAGAAATATGTTGATATCTCCTCCTTTCTGTACTGAGGACGAAATGAGAGGTACAGATGTACCAGTTACCAGGGTACTAGCTCCGGCTTCTTCCTGCTGCTCAGGTTCCCTTAAAATTTTTGGATTATTCGAAACTGAACGTCCCAACAAATTTACCAAGCTCTCTTGCAATTTTCCTAACTCAACTTCCAACATTTCCTGACTAATAATCCAGGGTCAGGAACATTGTGTCCACCCCTTGCTCTTCCTCTACCATGGCCAGACATTGAACTTTCTTGGGCCGACAATTCCTGTTCCCCATGAGTTTCTTGTCTAACACTTCTACCTCTTCCTCGATTCCTACTGCGACTTTGTGTTTCAATCGTCATCACATTTTCCAAGTCTTCCCCTTGATTCATATTTCTTCTTCCCCGACCTCTTCCGTAACCAGTAGAGGTCCTTTCTGATTGATTGGGATTATCTGCCATTTCTCAGTGTATAACTCTTTCTATCACATTTAAACACACATGATTATTCTCATAATCAAAACATAATAACACATTTATCCTCAAGTCTATCCGTAACTCAAATTATATCAATCATATATAATCTATCTTTCTTATAATAGGTTCAACTATAACATATTCCCCATGTTCATAGCCCTAGTGAAACCTATTATCATAACTTCCACACCTCTAGTTTAAGTCTAAGTATTTCACAAATATCCAAATCCCTTAAACTAAGGCTCTGATACCAACTGTAACAACCTACATTTTCCCACATACAGATAATCCACATAATCATACTCATAACACCGAATGTAATATCGTTTACAAAACATGGATTAACAAAAACTTTTCTCAATACATTTATGAGTAACTAAATTTCAACTATTCTAAATTTTCCCCTTGCCTTTATCCTGTGAGGTATGATGACCTGCAAAATAGGTTAGTCCAACAACTGAGCGTTGATCCTAATAGGTCTAGTGAGTGTACAAATTTCCCATAAATACATATTTTCCAAACCAACAGTTTAGAATCAAACCTGTACAGATAAAAATATTTATCTCTTTTCTCTCGCGGTTACACCGCCATTTCATATTTCTCNATTACATCTCTCTCGCGGTTACACCGCCATTACATCTCTCTCGCGGTTACACTGCCATTACATCTCTCTCGCGGTTACACCGCCATTACATCTCTCTCTCGCGGTTACACCGCCATTACATCTCTCTCTCGCGGTTACACCGCCATTACATCTCTCTCTCGCGGCCACCGCCATTACATCTCAAATAATGTAACTTTAATCAAATTTAGCCGGATAAGGAAATCCGGTCATCACTGTCCGGATATCAAGTCCGGACAAAGACTTAGAACAATAAAGTGGTAATCCGGACAACACTTGGGCGGTTTAAGGCTTACATCGAACAACACATAAGCGATTTGGCTCTAAATCGGATGTCCTTTGAGCGGTTTAGGGTAAATCCGGCCAATACTTGAGCGATTTAGGTTTACCTCAGATACCTCTTGTCCGGTTTTAGGTATATCTCCGGACACCACTTGTCCGGTGTAAGTAAATATTTGGACACCACTTGGGCGATTTAGAAAGAATCCGGACAATACTTATCAAATTTAATAGTTAAATCCGCATGATATATAGTAAGATTCATAGTAATGCAATTCAAATTGCAATGAAATGTATACAAATCTTTAATACTTCAAAGCATAACACACTCACCTTTGATTTTGAATTTGACTTCAGTTTATCTGTAGCTTCTTTTCACTCTTTTTCTCCCTCCGATTTTCTTCTCAAATCAACCAAAAAAAGAAGCTTTTCTTTTTCAAAGGCACTTGCTATTTATAGCAAGTGCCATAACCGTCTTTACTACAAAGTCGGCTATAAAACCCTTCCCCACACACCAATCCTCTCTCTCTCTCTCTCTCTCTCACACACACACATACACACACACACACACATATATATATATATATCAAAATCTCAAATTAAAACTTGCAACCGAATATTACACTATTGATCGAACTTAGGAATATCAACCTCACAACCACTATAAGTAAGCATAATTCCAAGTCTAGTGCTCTGAGAAACCAAGTGGTTGTACCTCCTGATATCTTATTGGATCTTTTTATTGGTGGTCTCACTAATGAGGTTTTGCACATCGTTCAATTAATGGACCCAAAAGCATTAAATCAAGCCATGAAATTAGCTAGAATTCAAGAGGGCGCGTATTATACACTTTGGGCCCTAGAACTTCCTTAATTTTCGGAATCTCCAACTGATAATATTCCAAACTCATCAAATTCCATCCACAACGACCGAAAAACTAGTAATATCGATTCACTTAAGCCAACCTCCTTACCTTCTCCAAAATTCCTACCATCCCCTTCGTCAAGTCAGTCATATTCCTTTACTTCCAACTATAGAAAAACCTTCATCTTCCAACTCGTGCAAAACTCATTTTCCAAACCTGTCTATTCTTCGAATTTGAACCAATCCACCCATAATAAAATGAACCCTATAAGACAATTGACCAAGAAGAATATAAGGAAAAGCGGATGAACAAATGTGTTTCTTTTGCAATAAACGATATGTCCCAAGTCATAAGCGAAAAACAGTAAGTTGTATACGTTGTTATGTCCACATGTTCAGGAGGAAATGATTGAAGAGGCAAGGTTGGATGATTTAGAGGAATCTGAAAACCCTAACCCATAGGGAGAGTCTAATGTGACCATGTCTATACATGCACTTTTGGGATCCTTTGGGATGCAAACTCTACAAGTGATTGGCCTGGTGAAAAAAATAACAAGCAAACATGTTAACTGACAGTGGCAGTTGTAACGCCCTAGGTTCCACATTTGCATATTATCTTGTATTCCATATATCAAGAAATACAAATAGTACATCTTCGGTCCCAACAATACAAGAAGCTATATTACAAAATTTACAACCAAAAATTTCCAAAATAACATTCTTGTACATAACTTGTATAGAAATAAGTAATCCAAAAATTCAACAGATATCATGCTGTTTTTCATATATCAAATAAACACAACAGGAAAATTTCACATTTTCCCCTTCCCCTTATCCCTGGATATATCCTGACCTGCAATGCATATTTTTGAAACACAAAATGAGGGTTAGTGTTGATCCTCTCTCTCATTTGATTTGATGATAATTCCTTTTACCCTATGCGAAGTATTTATGTTTCTGTTTTCAGTTCCAGTGATCATCACTGAGTCTGTTCAGTGATCGTTGAAGAACTTGTATTGTAAATCCAATCAGCAACAACGATAATTCAAGAAAACAAAACTCACACCAAAGAACCTTCAGCGGAAGTCGAAGACTGAAACAGAAGTTTAGAGACTGGCGAGTACGTGATCTGAAGCGGTATTCAGTGATTACAACCTTGTCTACATATGTGTGAAGACTGCTCAAACCTTAGCGAATGCTGAAGAGACCTTCAGGTTATTTCAGCATTCAACGATCAAAAGAAGCTTGTTGAGCATGATTGTTTTTGTCTTGTCCTTACACACACAAAAGACAAACCCATACCCTTTCCAAACGTTAGTACGGTACGAAGCCGATTAGTTGACTCTATTACCCACCAACTTTATGAAAGAATGTATGCTCATAAATAAGCTTTTGTACTATTCACTGTAGCAAAGGACAAGCCTTCCCCTTAAGGCTTGACATGCGTTCTAACCTACCACGTTTCATTAAATGTGCATTTAATGCAGTGGGTATAAATAGATGTGTTCTATCTCCATGCAAAAATACTCTTAGCCCTTACTCAAAACTTACTTACGTTTAAGTAAAAGGACACACACATCTAAGAACAAATACGCTCATCTTCAAGAGCAAGTTAGAATCTCTTTGTTGTATTCTAAACAAGTTCTCTCCCAGATAAAACTTACTTTCTTCTACTTCTTTAACAGCAAATATTTTCTTTATTTGCTAAGAATTAGATTGTGCAACTTTAGATTGTTTAGATAGGTTTTGTCTACCTTATCTTTTTGCAAAAAAATTTGCAAAATCTGTATTGATCCTTTCTTATCAATATATATTTTAAATTTGAAAATTTTGTGTTTGTATTCATCCCCCTTCTACAAACTGTTATACACATCTTGTAGACCCTAACGGGACCAACAAGTGGTATCAGAGTAGTGTTTTATCTTCTTTAGTTGTTTAGTTGTTTTATGCATTATATTATCTTCTTCTTTAGATAATTTTTTTGCTTTTAAAATGGATTTACAAAACACAAATATACACATTCAAGACAATGGCTCTCTTGCCAAACCTCCCCGATTTATCCGAGACAACTTTAGTCTCTGGAAGAATCGGATGTCCCTCTTTCTGGAAGGTGGGGATCCTAAAATTCCACACTACATAGAAAATGGATCATATGTATCATTTGCTATTTCTTCGGCTGTTCCTGAAACAGCTACGACTGTCGTGATTCCTGAATGGCAGATTCCAAAGCTCCCTCACCAATGGAGTGATGAAGACAAGAAGAAAATAGCTATAGACACACGCGCTAGGTCTATAATAGCTATGTCTCTTCCTAATGAGGTTTATCACTCAGTGATGAAACTCAGAACCTCTAAATCCATGTGGGACACTCTATGTGTTCAATATGAAGGAACCTCTTTTGTTCAAGAATCAAGGAAGATTAACGTAGTAAGGTAGTATGAAAGCTTTCTCTGTGGAAAGACTGAGATACTGTCTGAAGTACATCAACGTTTTAATTGTCTTCTTAYTGATCTTAGGAATGTAGGCAGGGAATATTCTAATTCTAAAACTTTAACTAAGTTTCTAGAATGTCTTCCTGAATCTTGGGACACTTATTCCATGTGTCTTAAGATGTCCAATGACATGTCCTCTCCCTCCCTCCCTCTCTCTCTCTCTCTTTCTACACTTTATGGGATCTTGCTTAATCTTGAGCAATCTCGTCAGCTGAAAAGAAATCTTATCAAAGATTCCAGAGAAATGAAAAGCTCTCCATTAGCTTTGATCTCTGAAGAAGCTTTAGCTGAAACCCCTTCTTCTTCTTTTTCTTCTTCTCTTCCTCCTGTTGTAATTACAGAGTTGGACTCTACTAACTGTGAGGATGTATCAGAATCTAATCTTGCAGATCTTGATGAATCCCTGGCGCTTTTGACTAAATCTTTTAGGAGATTTGCCAACAAAAGCAACTTCTGCAGAACTCCCTCGCTGACCTTAACGGAAAAGCCAAAGTCTGATAAAATAGACAAGGCTTCAGCGATCTGCTACAATTATCACCACACTGGACATTTTGCAGATGAATGTAGATCAAAGAACACTACGACACCATCTTTCAAAACCCCATCCTCCTTCAGGTCCAGGGATTATAAATACCTGAAGCTGAAGGAGAAGTACAAGAAGATAAAGAATCACCAGTGAAAGGACAAGGGTCTTATCGCTGAAGAGCATGATTGGGCTGATTCATCTGATGAATCATCATATGATGAGGAAGATGTGGCCTATCTCTGCTTAATGGCCAAGGATGTCAAAGAAGAAGCTTCAGAGACATCTACTTCAAATGATCCCTCTTCCTCTTCTCCTGCTCAGGTATGTATCCTGAATGAACCCTCTTCTTCCTCTTCCTCTTCCTCCTCTTCTTCTTCTTCTTCTTCTTCTTCTTCTTCTTCTTCTTCTTCTTCTTCTTAGAAGTCTCGAAAGTTCTAATCTGATACTTCCTGGCCTTAAAGCTACCTTTAACTATAGGAAGTGTAAACACTGTGGTAAAAATACACATATTGCCAGTAAGTGTCCTTCTGCCGCCAAGGCTGGTCCACCAGCTAAGGGCAAGAAAGTAGCTAAGGCTGAGAAATCAACTAAAGTGAAAACTTCCACTAAGGCTGCAAAATCAACCAAAGTGAAGAAAACCACTGAAGCCTCATCTTCAGGCTCAGTGAACACAACAACTGCTGCTAAACCTTCAACATCAAATGTTGTAGTCCAAACCAATGGAGCCTCTTCTTCAGGCTCAGTAAAGGCATCCACCGACTCTATTTCACTAGCATCAGAGGTTGTTCTCCTTTCCACTAAAACCACTCCAAGTTTGGTGATGCCATCTGCTGACGCTGGTTCTTCAACATCAGTGGATGATGCCTCTAACAGTGCTGGACCCCAATAATTGGGTACCAAAGGCATTTTTAAACTATTTCCTTGTGCATGATGTCAAAGGCATATGGTATCTAGATAGTGGATGCTCAAAGCATATGACTGGAGACAAAACCCTGCTAATCAACTATAAGGAAGAAAGAGGACCTTCCGTAACCTTCAGAGGTGACGGGAAAGGATATACCAGAGGTTTTGGTATATTAACCAATGGTGCAACCACGTTCAAATGAGTTGCATATGTTGAAGGACCGAAGCACAACCTCCTCAGCCTCAGTCAACTGTGTGACAAAGACTACACAGTAAAATTCTCTAAGAATTCATGTTGCGTCTACGACAAAGATGATAAGATTGCCTTGACCGGTTCTTGCTTGGAGAATGCCTATATCATCAATATACATTCTTTTATCACTGAGAACAACTGTTTCTTCTCTAAAGCCTCATCAGACATCAACTGGCTGTGGCACAAACGACTTTCTCATCTTAACTTCAAGACACTCAGTGAGTTGTCTAGAAATGATCTTGTCACTGGTCTTCCTCAACACTCCTTTGCAAAGGAATCTCTTTGCTTTGTGTGTGAAAAAGGAAAACAAACAAGAGCTAGATTTAAATCAAAGCAAATATCTTCAGTGAATGCGCCTCTTCAACTACTGCACATGGATCTCTTTGGTCCAGTCAACGTGCAATCTATCKCTAGAAAGAAGTATACACTCGTCATTATTGATGAGTATTCCAGGTACACATGGGTCTTCTTTCTCAAATCCAAAGATGAAGCACCTGAAGATATCATTTCGTTCATCAAGAAAATTGAAGTACTTAACAACATTAAAGTACGATCTATTTGAAGTGACCATGGTATTGAATTCAAAAATAGTACTATGGATAACTTCTTTGAAGACAAGGGAATTTCTCACAACTTTTCTTCAGTAAGAACTCCTTAGCAAAATGGGGTCGCTGAAAGGAGAAATCGAACAATCATAGAGGCTGCTCGATCAATGCCCAACGAATCCCATCTCCCTACTCATTTATGGGCTGAAGTTGTCAACGCCGCTTGTTTCACTCAAAATCGATCGTTGATCGTCAAGAGGTTCAAGAAGACAGTCTATGAACTTTTCCATGGAGGAAAGCCATCTATTAGCTTTATACACATCTTTGGTTGCACGTGTTATATTCTCAACAACTGTGACCAACTCGGTAAGTTCGACCCCAAAGCTGATGAAAGAATCTTTCTTGGATATTCTTCAGTATTCAAAGCCTTCAAAGTATTCAACAAACAAAGACAGACGATAGAAGAAATCATCCATGTCACCTTTGATGAATTTCAGTCAGCTAATTCAAAACCCATCTTGAATGATGATGAATTAGAAAACTAGATGTTCTCTCACTATGGACAACCTGAAGCTTCCTTCAGCATTCCTCTCAACACTGAAGCCCCTGAAGCTGAAGATGATCCACTTCTCATTCCAGTTGCAGCTAGTCACTCCAACATATCTTCTTCAGAGATGGTTGTCGTGCCCATTAGCTGTGTTCCTTCTTCTACTTCAAACACTGATCAATCAGTGAATTAAATGCTTCAACATCTGAACCTTTATCAGTCGCTGAATTTGAGGCTCCTTTAGCAATTGTTCCGATGGCTGAAGACACTACAGCTGAAGCCTCATCCTCTGTTCCTGAAGCTATCTACTCAGATGATAATCCCCTACCAGCTCAGCGATGGACTAAAGACCATCCAATTCATCAAATTCTTGGTGATCCAGATGCAGGTATTCTGACTCGTCGTGGTCTAGGTAATATCTATCTCTTTATCAACTTTCTTTCCTTAGTTGAACCCAAGAAAATCAATGATGCTTTCTCAGACCCTAGTTGGGTCCTTGCCATGTAAGAGGAGCTCATTGAGTTTGATAGGAACAAAGTCTGGTACCTTGTCTCACATCCTTCTGACAAAACAGTGATAGGCACCAAGTGGGTCTATCGCAAAAAGTTGGATGAAGAAGGTGTGGTAACCCGTAACTGTAACGCCTCCAAACTCACATTGCATATAACACATATTTCATTCATAGAATACATGTTCAAGCCCACAAAGGTCTATAGTACAAGAAGCCATAATACAAAATACACAACTCAAAAATTCCAAAATACATGCTCTTGTATCCATAACATCTATCCTCCAAAACATATTCAAATATGATCTTCATACAGCTAAGCATATAGGGAAATAATTAACATTTTCTCCTTTTCCTTACTATCATTATAATCTGCATTTCCTGCAACACATATTTGAAAACATAAAATGAGGGTTAGACCTAGAGGTCTAGTGAAATTCCCTTTTTCATTGTATTTGCAGGGTGGATATCACCAAAACATTATTCAAGTAAAATTATTTCACATGATGAAGTATAAATCACATTCTATTTGTGTCCATCGAACCTCTGGTTCCAACGACCAGACTTAGAAAATATTTCAACAAACAAGAGGACCAGAGCTCCTCTGGTTCCTCTACTGGAGCTTCTGGTTAAGCCAACCAAAGCCTCTTACTTAAGTAAAATCCCCAAAATGTTCATAGACTAACACCATAGATATTAAAATAGCTTTCCCAAGTTTAAAAATACATTTTAAAAGGATCTTGTATAACCAGAGCTCTGGTTCTACTAGCCAGAGCTTCTGGCTCAAAATGCAAGACCAACCAGAGCTTCTGGTTCAATCCGCGTAGGCAACGAAGCCCCTCTGGTCTGTCTTTCTTGTAAGAAAAACTTCTAAGTATATAACCTTTTGGAAAACTCTTTTAAAGTATAATTTTGACACAAAGCTCTTATCTATAGATATAGAGCCTCTGGCTTAATTAAAACATTTAGTAAAGACTTGTATAAATTTCAAATTATGATCCAGAACCCTCTGGTTTTACTATGAGGACCAACCAGAGCCGCTCTGGTTCCTTTCAAGGAAAAACAAAGCTTCTCTGATTCCTCATAAAATGAACACTTTGTTCCAAAACATCTTTTATCCAAAACCAATGGCCATAGGCCAAGTTTTACCCTTCTTAATAACATCAATACTATCATTTCTAATAAAAATATCTCTGAGTCCTCAAATCACAAAGAAGTAAGAACTCAAATCTATTGTAATCTTAAAAGACATAATAGCAAGAGCTATAATAACCACACACAAATGCTACCCTTAGATCCAAATGTACACCTCTCCTTGAAAATCAAACATCAAAAACCCAACAATTTGTATAACAACATATATAAAGGTTTTAGTTATCAAAAACTCACCTTATCAAGCACAAATTCTGCAGATTTTAAACACACAACAGATATTCAAACAACACAGAATCTTCAAATACTTTTGAGCAACAGATTCTCTTCAAGAACACTCTCACTGCCACAAACACACCTTTTCTCTCTAAAAGGTTTCTTTCTAAAATAGAATGATAACATAAGATCTTATATCTTTTTCACTCTTTATATATTTTCACAAAGGCGGTGGAGGATTTTATCATTATAATTTTTTTGGGAGGTGGTGGGTTTTATTATTTTAAAACCACCTTTCTTCACCACGAAGATATTACATCTTCTTATTTTTAAATGATATATCCAAATATGCTTCACACTAAATATGCACACACATAATTCATGTATGCACAGTAACACATTTTCACATACTATCCATGCATTTAATTTAATAATATGCATGCCATCATGTAATTCACAGATTAATCATGTATAAGTTACCTCAACCCAGGTTGTCTGAAACCTTGTTATAACATTATCTCCCCCTCAAAAGAATTCCGTCCCAGAATTAATTTATTCAAATAGCCAAGGGTATCGGGTCTCATATCATATTCCAGTTCCCATGTTACTTCTGAACCCTTATGATAACGTCATTGCACCTTTACCAGACTGATTTCTTTGTTTCTTAATACCCTGACCTTTTTGTCAGTCACGACATCCGGTGTTTCGACAAAATTCAACTTACTGTTCAGTTTGATCTCTGGAAGTGATATTGCTAGATTTGGGTCTGCCAAACACTTGTGTAGATTTGATACGTGAAAGGTGTTGTGAATCTGACTGAGTTCTTCCGGTAGTTCTAATTGATAAGCTACTGGCCCAACCCGTTTGCAAATCTTGAATGGTCCAATATACCTTCGACTAAGCTTACCTTTCTTCCGAAATCTCATAACACCCTTCCATGGAGATACCTTCAACATTACAAAATCACCCACGTTGAATTCAATCGGTTTTTTTCGCTTGTCGGCATAATTTTTCTGACGATCCTGTGTTGTTTTGATTCTTCCTCGAATCTGTGCAATCTTTCAGACGTTATTTGCACAATCTCGGGACCTGTTAATTGCTTTTCACCCACCTCAATCCAACACAACGACGATCGACATTTTCGTCCATACAATACCTTATATGGTGCCGCCTAGATGCTGGAGTGATAACTGTCATTGTAAGTAAATTATATCAACGACAAATGTTCCTCCCATGATCCCTCAAAGTCGATTACATAGGTTCTCAACATGTCTTCGAAATTCTGGATGGTCCATTCGGTCTGCCCATCTATTTGCGGATGACAAGCCGTACTCAACCGAATTTGTGATCCCAGGGCATTTTGCAGACTTTCCCAGAATTTCGAAGTAAAACGGTTGTCTCTGTCAGAAATAATGGACAATGGAACGCCGTGTCTAGTCACAATTTCCTTGATGTAGATTTGAGTCAACCTTTTTAAAGAATAAGTTTCTTTCATCTGTAGGAAATGTGCCGAATTTGATAGACGATCCACTATTACCCAAATTGCATCATAACCTTTCAGGGTAACTTCATGATAGAGTCC
Organism: Cynara cardunculus var. scolymus; assembly: GCF_001531365.2. Taxonomy (NCBI): domain Eukaryota; kingdom Viridiplantae; phylum Streptophyta; class Magnoliopsida; order Asterales; family Asteraceae; genus Cynara; species Cynara cardunculus. Next base: position 17,964,255 of record NC_037539.1, on the reverse strand, counting down.
ATCGTAATGTGATCCCATTTCCAGACTAGAATTTCCAAAGATTGCAGACTTCCATAGGGTCTTTAATATTCAATCTTAACTTGCAGACAAGTTAAGCATCGTTCCATGTATTTTGCTATGTCTCTCTTCAATCCTGGCCACCAATAGAAAAGTTTTAAATATTTGTTCATCTTATTTGTGCCTGGATGGATAGAGTAACGAGACTTGTGACTTTCGTTCAGAATGGTTTCCCGCGTATTTCCATAGCTTGGTACCCATATCAGGATTTGGAAACATAAAATTCCTTCATCATTCGGTTCCATAATGGAAATCATTTTACCCACTTTTTCTAACTTCAAGTTTTCTTCTTTAGCGGCCTCTTTCTAGTATTTCAAGATCTCTTGACGAAGATTGGGAGTTAAGCTAACCTTCATTGCCATGGCTTTGATTGTTCCACTTCTTCTTTTTCGGCTCAAGGCATCGGCTACCACATTGGCTTTTCCCGGGTGATCGAGGATTTCACAATCATAGTCATTAACAAGTTCAATCCATCGATGTTGCCTCATATTCAATTCCTTCTGATTGAACAGGTGTTGCAAGCTCTTGTGATCGGTATAGATTTGGCACTTCGTTCCCAAGAGATAATGTCTCCAAATTTTCAATGCAAAAACCATGGCTACTAATTCCAAGTCATGGGTTGGATATTGCTTTTCGTGATCCTTCAATTGCCGGAATGCATATGATATGACTCTTCCTCTTTGCATCAATACACAACCCAAACCAAGTTTTGATGCATCGTTGTATACCACAAAATCTTCCGTTCCATCGGGTAAAGTCAATATTGGTGCACAACAGAGATAATCTTTTAGTAACTGAAAAGCTTTCTACTATTCTTCTTTCCACTGAAACTTGACATTCTTCCGAGTTAATTTGGTCAAAGGCACGTCTACTGCCAATCCCAAAAAGCTTCGGACTTCAGATGGTGTCTTCAGTGCTTCCCATTTTGCAACTACCTCAATCTTTGCCGGATCCACTTTTACCCCTTCTTCTGATGTAACATGCCCCAGAAATTGAACTTTCCTTAACCAAAATTCAAAATTTGACAGCTTGGCATACATCTTTTCTCTTTTCAGGAGTTCAAGGATCAGTTGAAGGTGTTCTGTATGTTCTTCTTTGTTTTAGAGTATATGAGAATATCATCAATAAATACGATAACGAATTTATCAAGATATTCTTTGCATACTCAATTCATCAAATCCATAAAAGCTGTAGGCGCGTTAGTCAAACCGAATGGCATAACCAGGAATTCATGTTGCCCGTACCTGGTTCGAAAAGCTGTTTTTGCAATATCATCTTCTTTAACTTTCAGCTGATGATAACCTGATCGTAAATCAATCTTGGAGAAGTAACTGGCTCCAACCAGTTGATTAAACAAATCATCGATTCTTGGCAATGGATATTTGTTCTTTATGGTCAATTTGTTTAGTTCTCGATAATCAATACACATACGCATAGAACCATCTTTTTTTTTTCGCAAACAAAACTGGTGCTCCCCACGGTAAAGTACTCAGACTAATGAATCCTTTGTCAAACAAATCTTTTAACTGTGTGACCAATTTATTTAGTTCAGATGGAGCTAATCGATACAGTGCTTTGGCTACAGGCATTGCTTCGGGTATCAAATCAATTCCAAATTCAGTAACTCTGTCTGGTGGTAATCTGGACCAGTCTTCTGGAAAGACTTTAGGATAGTCACTAATAATCGGGATCAATTCTTCCTTTCCCTTCTCTTTCTTTGCATCAATTTCATAAGCTAGAAACCCCTGACATTTCTTTTGAATACACTTTCTGGCTTTCATTACAGATAACAGACTAGTATGATAACCCTGATGATCACCATATGAAATAATTGACCCTTTGACTGGCAACATTATTCTGATCATTTTTTTATTACAAACAATACTGGCCTGGTTTTCTACGAACCAATCCATCCCTACTACCACATCAAACTCTTTCATAGGCATGGGAAACAGTCTGATTGGTAGCTCACATCCTTCAATCATAATAGTGTAGTTATCAAATACACAATTCACAGATACTTGACCATTAGCAGTATCAACTACTAACTTATCGTCAAGAGGCACATAATTCATGCAAGCACATAGAGCAAATGATGGGGATACAAATGAGAAGTTTGCCCTCAAGTCAAATAACACTTAGCATATAGTGAGTTCACGGGGAAAGTACCTATCACTACATCAGGTGTAGTTTCAGCTTCGTGCTTGGTCATTTGAAAAGATCGACCCCACGCCCCTACTGATCCTCCTCTACCCTTGCTCGGTCATCCACGGGCACTCGATGTACTGCTTCCCATGGTTAGCTGTGGAACTTTCAGTTACAGGCATTTAGGCCTGAGATGATCTGGCGAATTGCAATTAAAACATCTCTTGGTCATTGGGTAGTTTTGGGACAAATGACCTGCCTCACCATACTGGTAGCATTTCCTTGGGTCTGTTTTACAATCACCCTGATGAACCTGATGGCATCATGGACAAGATTTCTCACTAACTCTCGGCACGGGCTTGTTTCCATACTTTACAGCTTTTGGCCCTCTGTATCCTTGTTGATCTCAGATCTCTTAATAACACTAATAATCTAGTTAAGAATAACCAAACTATAGTGATTTAACAAAGAAAGTTATGAATGCTCAAGTGGAAATTAAGAACAATGAAAAACAGTCTTGAGCTTCAAAGGTTTCACTCTTATTATAAGAAGAACGTAAAGCTATTCAAGCAACTCGTAAAAGTGACTCACTTTACAATAGGTCAGGTCACCTATTTATACTAATCAGCTAATGAGAAGATAACTATCTAATGAGACAGTTTAGCAAATCTTCTATTAACAGATAACGTTTATCTATTCTATGGATAACCTTTAGTATTAAAGATAAACTAGAAATCTAGCTGTTGACATGTCATCTCCAGCTGTCATTCATGGTGTGATGAGTCATCCTTATCTTTAGATCTTCATTGTATGCTTCTGGATGTTGATGACCAGAGGATCGATGTGGATGCTCTTTCCATCGCATCCCAGATTGTTCATCGGTCCTCTGGTTGTACTCCAGACTTAGCCGATTCTGCCTTGATGTCTTCATCGGTCTTCTGGTTCTTCATCACTTATTGTTTTTCATTACTTTTTACATTATGAGTTCTGGGGTTTAACAATCTCCCCCTACGTAATGAAATAACAAACATATGCTAGTCTAAAGACATTTGAGATGAACAAAGACTAATCTAATAGAAAGACATCAATTTCCAAATTTTCATTGGATGATGAAATTCTTACAAAACAGGAATCAAAATACATCAAGGCAAAAAAAATCAACTCATCACGAGCTACCTGAATATATTTCTCTGAAGCATAGAAGCAGTCTTCGATATGCGATGACTGTCGATATCTCGTGAATGAGTCGACTCCCTTCTTCTCTTGGCACATAATGTCTGCCCAATCTTTCTCGAATGACTTTCTGAAACCATTCAAGTGTATCTGTTGAATACTTGAAGGCCTCAGTCAGTCTGAAGAACTTTTTGATCCCGAACTCATTCTTATAAACAAGTCCAAATTCGGGTTGAGTTATAACTGAAGCAGATTGTATCTTCTACAGGCCATGGAAGTCATCGTTTGGAGGAGTGTAGGAGAGCCTTTCAATGCCTAGCCGAAGAGCTATTTCAAAATCGCTCTTGGCTCTGTGGTTTACAAGGGTTTCCATTGTTTTTACCACCGCTCGGTTTGCTATTCCATATCTGATGTCGTGGTCTTGCCTCTGAGCCATATATGCATATAATTCGATCAAGTCATATGGGTTAAGGTTGATAAGGTCATTCTCGTTGAAGATGCAAACTAACCCACGTGCTCTCTCCACAATAAACTCGACGTATCGGATGGCTTGGTTGGCAAATGTCTTTATTTTCAAATCAATGACCCTCTTTATCCCATCATTCGAAAAGACAGCCTGGGGTGCTTGAGTGGTCTGTCTAATGAATCTATGGTATAGGAGGTCCATGGACTCAGGCGATAAGATTGGAGGGTTGATAGTCAAACTGTCATCGCGGTCTTGGTAAAGATATTGATGAACATTCTCTAGCAAAATTGGTTCCCTGGACGAAAAATCGGGACGTCTCCTCATTGACTCCATACTCTGTATTATTTCGTCAACCAAGCTCTGAGGAGGTTGCCTTGAGGAAGAGGGAGCATCCGCATGCACCACGATTTGATGGGTTAAGGGTTGTGTATGGGTTGGTGTTGGTTCAGGTTGGGTTGGTTGGGGTTCATTTGGTTCTGTTTGGGTGGTTTCTGGTGCATGGGATTCGGTAGGAGATTGTGGTTGTTGGGGTGATGAAGGTTGTAGTGTCATTGGTTCAGGTTGCATGGATAAGTTGAATGGTTGAGTGGTGCGTGGTGTTGGTGAAGGGGTTAAGGGTAGGTTTGATGTGGGTGTTGAAGAAAGAGGTTGGTTTAGTTGTGTTGGTGGGGTAGTAGGTTCTTCATCAGTTGAAGAGCTCAACACGATGAGGTCTTGGGTTTCAGCGAAGGGAACTTGTATATTTACATCTTCAAAGGGCAAAACCTTTGGTTCCCTTGCTTAGGTTCCTTCTGGTGATGATGGTGGTTGAGGTGATGGTGATAGTGGTGCAGCGGATTCGGTTTGTTGTGCAGCCACAACCTGTGTCTCCCCCTCATGAGGTCCAAGACCTTTATCATCGGGGTCTTGGTCGTCATGCCTAGGCCTCTTGTGCGGGCAACTGCTTGAGCAAGATGCCCTTGTCCTCTTCTTCTTCTTTTCCTTCCTGAAGGTAGCGAGGTATGCCTTCAGGGCGGTCTGCTGTTGACTCGCCTCCATTGTTTGTAGGAGGGTAGTTGTGCGCCGTTGTTCATCGGCCAGGTTCTGGGAGAGAACCATTGTTGGTCGAGTGGCTCGATGAACAAATTTTGCACTGATCTCGTTAAAAGATGAGACTAGTGCCCTTGACAAAGCTTGCAAGTCCGCTCGTGTGGCGAACTCGATCGTGGAGGATGAAGTTGATGGTGGCATGTTGGAGGTGGATGTGTATGGAGGAATGAGAAGGTTGGTTATTAGGTCTCTCACCTATGTAGTGAAAATGGAGAAGGCTTCATCGAAAGATGGGCCTGCAGAGGGAGGTGGTGGTTGAGAGGTGGGTTGGGGTATTTGGGCGAGCATAGCGGCAGGTAGTTGGGTGAGGGTGTCTTGGATGGAGGCCATTTGGTGGGTGAGATTGCCTATGGAATAATCGATAGATGTGGTGGATGGTTGTGGTGTTTGGTGAGGGACTTGGGGGGGATGGTTATGGATAGGGAGTGAAGGTTGCGGAGGATGGTTTCAAGTTGAGTGATTATGTAGGTGAGGTTCTCATCAGCCTCAGTTGCCTGGGCCGTGAGGGTGGCGATGGATTGGATGATGACTTGGTTTCGTTGGGTGGCTAAGGACGAAGTGGTGTTATGGTGTTGGGTGATGGTTTGTTGGAGCATTTGTAAGCGGGTGGTGTTGGCCTGTGTTTGGGTTTCGATTTGGGTGAGGTGGTGTTGTAAGATTGCAAGAGATTGTTGAAGGTCAGAGGTAGAGGTGGAGGGCTGGTTGTCGACAATCCCTTGCATGATGAGTTTAAGGTCTTCCAAGGACCGCATCACTGTATCGACAAAGGCTTGGAACCCAGCCTTTGTGACCAGATCAGCAAGTGGGGTAACCCCTGCAGCAACAGATGCTACAGGTTGTGCCTCTGCTCTTGAGGCGCCTTCTTGGCCTTGTGAGAATGTTGGCCTTGAAGGACTTCCATCACGTCCTTGATAGCGCTTAAGAGAGGAGCTATCTTGTGATGTTGCGACATCCTCTTCCTCTTCCTCGGCTTCAAAGGCCGGGTAAGTGAAACGAATGTGTGTCCCCGTCGGTAGATCAAATATCGATGGGGGTCATGCACGAATGGAAGATCGTTCTGAACGATCTATGGGTTCAATGTCAGAAGCAACACATGCTTTTATGTGTGTGGTAGGATTTGGCGAGCCCTGAGGCGAAAAAGCTCTTATCTCTTAATCACCTCTCTGTTGAGAGAGGGGTGATGGAAAATGTGGTTCCTTGGCTTGTTCATCTCCAGAGGCCCAAAGAATGGCCTCTGGATGGCTGGTTTGGGTAGGGATTGGACTGGGTAGTCCTTCTTCAGTACTCCTTTGGCTTTGATCGCCTGGGATAGAGGATATGGTTGCCCTTTGGGAAGTGGGTGGAGAGATTATTTGAGTAGGGCCGAGGGTGGCATGTTGAGTATCATCATCATCATCATTTTCATCATCCGATGATGATGACTCATGTGCGCCCTTGCTGGGCGCAGGGGACGGCTCTAGGTGCTCCAGGGTAGCTGCCCTCAGTTCATAAGACAACATGGAGCGTTCATAGTTCTGGCATATCTCAGATGTCGATGGTATGACATTGAGCATAGCCCTTGAAAGAGAATGGTTGATGGTATAACCCTCCTTCGAGAGGGTTGGTCGATGACCATGCATCTTGTATACGGGCGTGAATGGCTCTGTGGCTGGTAGGCGATTCTTTCGCATTCCGTCCCCGACGAAGAGAGCGATGAAGCGAGGAAAGAGAACTGCAGGGAGAGGCTTACCAGCGGCCTGGAGTTTCGACATCTTGACTACCGCCGAAAGTATTTCATTATAGATGAGGAAGGCACAGTCGAGGTTCAAATTGAAGAACAGCCTGTACATTATGGTCATGATATTTATATTGCCTTGGTCCAAGGAGCCCAGTTTGCATGTTAGGGCTCTGTTCAGAAGGGAGAAGAACATATTCCGCATCGGTGGAAGGCATTGATGTTTGAAATTAGAGATGGTGCGTAGGTCACGGTTGTAACCTAGCATCTTCACGAACCGAAGAATGTCTTTGGTGGTTGGTGGTTTGGCAAATTGCGCAATTCCAAGTTCCTTGCGTGTGGGAATGCACAGTATCTGGGAAACCTTAGCCCGTGATATTTTAATAGAGCAAACCATATCGTGAGGGGGGTCTATGTCCCCCATAATGTCGTGGCTTTCTTCATCAAACTCACAGGTTTGCCCATACTGTTGAACGTACTTTATTGGTACGGCTGTATCGGCAAGAGTGAGAGTAGGAAGAAGAATGCTGTGTCTGAAGAACTCAACAATAATGGCAAAACGTTCGTCAAACAGATCAGTTTTGAGTTCGAGAGCGTGATTATTCGGCCGCATTGGTAGAAAGATGATAACACGGCTGTCTGCTCCTGTAGACTATATTCTGCTATCATTATTGTTTGATTCATGAGATGCGGAGGATGCCATTGTTGTATGTTTGGGAAGGGTGCAGGTTTGTATTTCGTCAGAGTTTAGTTGCAGGTTTATGGAAGCGTAAAAGGAAAATGGAGGA
>NC_037539.1:17955389-17956628 GCF_001531365.2 Cynara cardunculus var. scolymus | reverse complement strand
GAGGAAGAGGAAAGGAAACGTTTCTTGATTATTATAATAATCATGAAAATTTTTGGCGGTTTGGTTTGTGACGATTTGATTTGAAGAACGTGAGACGTCTTGATAGTACGTGCATTTAATATAGTTGGACACGTGTCAAGACGGGGTAAGGGAGGAGGAAAGTTTAAAAGGGTATGTGGGGAACAGGATGTTGAAGATGTCAGGCGCGTGGTTATGATGACGTTAGAAATTATTTGAATAAAGCAGTATTCAAAATAATAACTTGATGAATACGCAACCCCAAAAATAATTTAAATTTTAAAAGTCCCATCTAATTGTAAGATTAATACTAATTACGAAGTTTTGATCTTATAAAAACTTACGAGATATAGTTTTTAGTCACAAAAGCTGCAATTTTGTATAATCTATGAAAAATGAGTTTCAATTAAGATGAGTTTTTGTATAAAAATTATTGTCATGGAACCAGAGGAGCTCTGGTTGGTCATGACCCATTGGGAGGAAAACAAGAGGAGTGCTGGTTTAACATCTGTGAAGAATAGAAGCCTTGGATTTCAAATCAGAGGTTCTAGATAAACATTGAAAATCCATTATGTAGAACGAGAGGAGATCTGGTTAAATACATATATGTAGCATTTGTAGTGGCCAGAGGTACTGGATAGTAGAACCAGAGGCTCTGGATGGAAAATGCATATATAAAAAATGAAGGTAAAAGAGGTTTGCTCCCCCTCAAGTGATGCATGTAGAGTGATGTTTGAAGGTGTCAAAAACTCCCCCTTAAATAAATAATAATTAGAAATGGAGAACTTAGAGACCAGAGGCTCTGGTGTATACAACTAGAGGCTCTGATTGTGAAATGTGTAATGGAGGAGAAAAGATGCATGTGAAATGATAAAAGTGGCCAGAGGCTCTGGTCTATTCAACCAGAGGCTCTGGTTCTTAAGAGAAAATAATGAATGATGTATGGCTAAGCAATACATATGGATCTTTGAGACCAAGAGAGCACTGGTGGCAAAGATTTCGAATCCAGAGGCTCTGGTCTTAGGAACCAGAGGCTCTGGTTGTGAAGTCAGGAGAATATTATGAAAGAAGTGAGTAGTTTACACAGAAGAGGGAAAGTCTTTGGGACCAGAGGAGCTCTGGTTACAAAGAGTATGAATCCAGAGGCTCTGGTCTATAGAACCAGAGGCTCTGGTTTGTAAGAAAATACTTGGTAAAAATTACGAAGTATTTGCTTTGGAC
>NC_037539.1:17952851-17954057 GCF_001531365.2 Cynara cardunculus var. scolymus | reverse complement strand
CTGGGTGCTTGCTTCAGCCCATAGAGAGCTTTATCCAGAAAGTAGACGTAGTCTGGATTTTGTGGATCTTCGAACCCAGGTGGCTGTTGCACGTAAAATTCTTCTTGAAGTTTGCCGTTGAGAAAGGCAGACTTGACATCCATCTGAAAGACTTTAAAACCTTTATGTGTTGCATAGGCTAAGAACATTCAGATGGCTTCAAGTCTTGCGATGGGAGCGAATGTCTCATCGTAATCAATTCCTTCTTCCTAGCGATAGCCTTTTGCAACAAGCCTGGCTTTGTTCCTTATTACGATGCCATCTTCGTCCTTGTTCCGGAAGACCCATTTGGTTCTTATGGCCGTCTTCCCTTTGGGTAGAGGCATAAGGGACCATAATTTGTTTAGTTCAAACTGGAGTAATTCTTCTTGCATTGCATCTATCCAGTTTGGGTCTTGTAGGGCTTCGAAAATCTTCTTTGGTTCTATCATGCTTAGAAAGTTGGTGAAGAGGCATTCATTTGCTGTGGCAGATCTCGTTTTGACACCAGAGGTTGGATCACCAATGATTTGGTGGTGTGAGTGATCTTTTGTCCACTTGGTGCTTGATTGAGGTTCTGAAGCAACAGGATGCAGTTCTTCATCAACTGATGGAACTACTTGCTCCCCCTCGACGAGATCATCTCTAGACTTAGACTCTGGTTCTCGATCATTATCTGAAGACACAGGAGAAGTAGATGGTGAAGTAACATGAGTTTTTGTGAGCGATGTACCTTCAGTATTCGAGACTGTATGTTCAACATTGATTCTGGAGATAGATTTTGCATTAGGCTCATGTCCAGAAATTACTTCTTCATCGAAGATGTCTTCAAATAATTGAGCTAACTTTGATTGATTGGGTTTGCTAAGTGATGAATCAGATGCTCTTCTTTGAAGTCCGAGTTCTGAACTGTTGTGTCCAGAAGTCATTGGGGTAGAGTCATCGAAGGATACGTTGATGCTTTCAATAACAATTCTAGTCCTTTTGATGTAGACTCTGTAGGCTTTGGCGATTTGAGAATAGCCCAGAAAGACTCCCTCATCGGCTTTTTTGTCAAACTTGCCAAGATTTTCTCTATCGTTGAGTACAAAGCATTTGCACCAAAAGACATGAAAATATTTGACGTTTGGTCTTCTTTGGTTGATGAGCTCATATGGGGTTTTCTGGTGTCTCTTGTTGATGATTGAT
>NC_037539.1:17933688-17950371 GCF_001531365.2 Cynara cardunculus var. scolymus | reverse complement strand
GTTTTGGAGTAAAGTCGGGTTTTTGAATGCATCCAAGTTTGAAAGTGGATTCAAGGGTGGATTTCTTTGATTCGATGAAGGAATCCAATTCAATGAATCCAATCCCTTGAGTATCCTTTTGACCGTTTAGTTTTTCAAAAACTTCTTGGGCATCTTTATACTTTTTTATCAGAAGTTCATTGGTTTGAAGCTTCTGGTGAAGAATTTCCCGCTCCTTTTGGAAGAAATCTTTAAGAGCTACTGAGTTTAGTCTCTCTGCCTCAGATTCTTTTAAGGCCTTAGTTTTCTTTTCTAGGTCCTTAGTTATTCGCCTGTTTAATTCCAGAAGTTTATCTTCTTCTGATTTCTTAASAGTGCTTATGCGAGTCTTTTCCTTTGCTAGTTCAGCTTTTTCTTCGGTTAGAAGATCACTCTCTCTTTTGTAGAAACTTGCTTCTTTTTCCGCTTTTATTCTTTCAGATTTTTCAAAGTTTAATTTCAAGAATTCTTCTGAAAGTTTGATTACCTTTAACTCTAGTTCTGATGGAACAGAGTTGGTTTCATTTGAGAAAGACTCACATACCTGGTCATCAGAGTTGGAGGAGGATTCTGCATTGGACGTGGCCATTAGACAGAAGAGCGCTTTGTCTTCATCGTCTGATGAAGAATCAGACACCCAATTTTCCTTTTCGGCCATCAAGCTTCGCTCTCTAGAATTATACTTGTATTTATTTTTATAGTAGTCAGCATCCTTGATCAATCGTCCTTTGCATTCTTTGGAAAAATGACCAAGTTTTCCGCATAAAGCATCGAAGATCATTTTTCCTTCCATCCTTGTCCTCTCTTCTTCTCTTCTCTTCTCTCTTCTCGTTCTTCTCCTTTGATGAAATTTGGATGGCTTTCTATCATATGATGACTGGTACCTTTCCCTTTTGAACTCTTTTCGCTCATAGGGTATTCTGATGAACTTCTTTTGGAACTGTTTTGTAATCAAGGCCAACGATTTGGCAAAAGCTTTAATCTCATCATCTGATTCAGAAGTTTCCTCTTTAGATTCTGATTCTACCACCAATGCTTTCTTGGCTTTCTTCTTATGTTCTTTGGCAGGAGTCCTTGATTTTTCCTTTTAATCGGCAGCAAGAGCAAGAGGTCCACCAATGGATACCTTTTTCTTCATAATGTCGCTCTCTTGTGCTGCAAGTGTTCCATACAGGTCATRAAGAGACCARCCATCTAGGTCYTGGTTTGCTTGTAGRGACATAGATAGYTGRGTCCATTCATCGCCTAGACTTTTTAGGAATAAAACGTTGTTTTCTTCCTTTGTTCTGATGATATCATTTCTACGACATTGATTTATCAATGTGTTGAAGCGATCGTAAGTCTTTTGTATCGGTTCATCAGGGAGGGCCTTGAAATTAGTGTATTCGTTGGGACATTGTGCTCTACGATTTTTCTTTGTTTTTGCTCCTCCTTCCAGTTGGCTTGCTAGTTTATCCCATAGTTCCTTRGCTGTGGAACATGTATCGAGGGATTGGAAGATTTCGTTGGGTAGGGCCATGATTATCAACCTTTTGGCCTTTTTGTCAGTTTCAACTCTTTCCTTGTCATATTCGTCCCAATTTCTTTCATCTTTAGGCATGTAGTAGGCTGGAATTTCAGCTGTGGTGTTTGTTCCTGGAACTCTTGGGACTAGAGTTTGTGGAATATAGGGACCCTCCAGTATAGATTGCAGGAGATTCCTGTTCATTCCTTCCAGAAAATTTACCATTCTGATCTTCCATTGTGGATATTCCTCTCGTTGAAGAGTTGGAGGCTTTGTGAGGGAGCCAACATTATAAGCAGAATTCCAGTTGGCCATTGAGAATTTTGAAGAAGAAGATGTAATTTTTGATGAGAAAGAAGATCAAAAATTGAGAGATTTTTGAATGATCGTTTTGATTGGGAAATCAATCAATAGGCTCTGATACCAATTGTTGATCCCAGATCTCTCAATAACACTAATAATCTAGTTAAGAATAACCAAACTACAGTGATTTAACGAAGAAAGTTTGAATGCTCAAGAGGAAATTAAGAACAATTAAGAACAGTCTTGAGCTTCAAAGGTTTCACTCTTATTATAAGAAGAACGTAAAGCTATTCAAGCAACTCGTAAAAGCGACTCACTTTACAATAGGTCAGATCACCTATTTATACTAATCAGCTAATGAGAAGATAACTATCTAATAAGACACTTTAGCTAATCTTCTATTAACAGATAACGTTTATCTATTCTATGGATAAACTTTAGTATTAAAGATAAACTAGAAATCTAGCTGTTGACATGTCATCTCCAGCTGTCATTCATGGTGTGATGAGTCATCCTTATCTTTAGATCTTCATTGTATGCTTCTGGATGTTTTGCTGGAGAATTCACTAAGTGTTGATGACCAGAGGATCGATGAGGATGCTCTTTCCATCGCATCCCGGATTGTCCATCGGTCCTCTGGTTGTACTCCAGACTTAGCCGATTCTGCCTTGATGTCATCATCGGTCTTCTGGTTCTTCATCACTTATTGTTTTTCATTACTTTTTACATTATGAGTTGTGGGGTTTAACAATCCTGCTGATGGTCCTTCCCATTTTCTCTTTTTCATCACCTTTCCTTCTTCTTGTCTATTCTTATTTCTTTCGGTCACTTCTACTGCATCAACAATTAGGGAGAAGGTAGTCGGGTTCATGGCAATTACAAACTCTCAGATTGATGGCTTCAATCCCCAAATGTATCTCTCCACTTTTCTTGATTCAGAAGAAATATAATGCTCTGCAAATCGTGAGTATTCAATGAACTTTTCTATATACTCACGGATAGATTTGGTTCCTTGCTCTAATTTCAAGAAATCTTCTTCCATCTGTCTGATAGCAGCCTTAGGACAAAACTGTTCCTTGAAACTGTTTACAAATTCTATCCATGACAAAGTTTGCAAAATGTTCATTCTGGCTAAGGATTCCACCTCCCACCAAAATAACACATTTGACTTCAATACAGAAACTGCAAATCTGACTTTATCTGTTTCTGCACATCTAATGGTATTGAACACAAACTCTATTTCTTTGATCCAGCACATAGCTTTGACTTTGCCCCGATAAGGTTGGTGGTTTACAAGTCAAAAACATCTTTATATCTCCTTCTCTACTATTGATAACTGGAACTGATGGATTAACTTCAACCCTACTTGTTTCAATTCTGGCAGAAATTCTCATGATGGAAGTCAAGGTTTCCCTTAGCTTTCCCATTTCTTTGGTCAATATGTCTCTTGTTACATATTCAGGATGAGGCATCTGTTCCTGATTCATGTTCTCAGAATTGTATTCTGCTTTATCTGTATTGACATCAACCTGGCTAACTCTGCCTCTGGTCTGCCCTCTGCTTTGGCCTCTGCCTCTACTTCTGCCTCTGCCTCTACCCTTAGAGGTACCAATGGGAGCAACAGGGGAGTCTTCTTCATTGATAGGATTGGAGAGGGTGATCCTTTCAGACCTTCTGGATCTACTGGTCATCTGTAGATATCAAAGTTAATAAACATATTTTCATATTCCCAAATATAATAAAGGGTCCAAGTTCAGTTATGTACCTGTACATTCAAAATTACATTGGCCAGATGTAATCTGAATATACCTTACACACTGATCTCTTAACTTATCATATTTATTCCGAAGGTTCTAACTATGTTTGGGACCCTAATATGCAATGAAACAATTTAAGTCTAGACATCATGCAAGTGAATACCTAAATCCCTTAAACTCATGCTCTGATACCACTTTTGTAACGCCCCCAAACTCACATTGCATATAACACGTATTTCATTCATAGAATACATGTTCAAGCCCACAAAGGTCCATAGTACAAGAAGCCATAATACAAAATAGACAACTCAAAAATTCCAAAATACATGCTCTTGTATCCATAACATCTATCCTCCAAAACATATTCAAATATGATCTTCATATAGCTAAGCATATAGGGAAATAATTAACATTTTCCCTTTTTCCTTACTATCAGTGTAATCTGCATTTTCTGCAACACGTATTTGAAAACACAAAATGAGAGTTAGACCTAGAGGTCTAGTGAGATTCCCCTTTTCCATGTATTTGCACGGTGAATATCACCAAAACATTATTCAAATAAAATTATTTCACATGATGAAGTATAAATCACATTCTGTTTGTGTCCATCGGACCTCTGGTTCCAACGACCAGACTTAGAAAATATTTTAACAAACAAGAGGACCAGAGCTCATCTGGTTCCTCTACCAGAGCTTCTGGTTAAACCAACCAGAGCCTCTAACTTAAATAAAATCCCCAAAATGTTCATAGACTAACACCATAGATATTAAAATAGCTTTCCCAAGTTCAAAAATACATTTTAAAAGGATCTTGTATAACTAGAGCTCTGGTTCTACTAGCTAGAGCTTCTGGCTCAAAATGCAAGACCAACCAGAGCTTCTGGTTTAATCCGCGTAGGCCACCAAAGCCCCTCTGGTCTGTCTTTCTTGTAAGAAAAACTTCTAAGTATAAAACCTTTTGGAAAACTCTTTTAAAGTATAATTTTGACACATAGCTCTTATCTATAGATATAGAGCCTCTGGCTTAATTAAAACATTTAGTAAAGACTTGTATAAATTTCAAATCATAATCCAGAACCCTCTAGTTTTACTATGAGGACCAACCAGCGTCGCTCTGGTTCCTTTCAAGGAACAACCAGAGCTTCTCTGGTTCCTCATAAAATGAACACTTTGTTCCAAAACATCTTTTATCCAAAACCAATGGCCGTAGGCCAAGTTTTACCCTTCTCAATAACATCAATACTATCAATTCTAATAAAAACATCTTTGAGTCCTCAAATCACAAAAAAGTACGAACTCAAATCTATTGTAATCTTAAAAGACATAATAGCCTGAGCGATAATAACCACACACAAATGCCACCCTTAGATCCAAATGTACACCTCTCCTTGATATGCCACCCTTATAGTCGAAGGTGCACCTCTCCTTGATATTCCATCCTTATCCCATGGTACACCTCTCCTTGATATGCCACCCTTATTTCCTCATCAAAATCTATGGATTAGTTCCAAACGAAGACAGACCGAAGTCACAACCGTCTTGATGAAACAACCACCATAGTTTTTTTCACAAATTCTATAGATTAATCCCAAATGAAGACAGACCGAAGTCACAACCGTCATGAAGGAATGTCCTCTATAGTTTTCAACCAATAATGGTTTCAAAACAGTTTTATCATTAAAACTTTGAATATTCAAGAACAACCAGTTCTTGCAATAATGTTTCCAAACTCAAAATCCCTTTGTATCCTTTAAACAGGACATCATTTCAAAACTGTTTCAAAGAAGCAACCTTTTCTTTATCCTTCCAAAACAGTTTCCAATACTCAAATTTGTAACAATATCACCTTTAAACTACTGAAAACAGTTTTACCATCTTTTCGTTAAAATCAAACATAAAAAACCCAACAATTTGTATAACAACATATATAAAGGTTTTAGTTATCAAAAACTCACCTTATCAAACACAAATTCTGCAGATTTTAAACACACAACATATCTTCAAACAACACAGAATCTTCAAATACTTTTGAGCAACAAATTCTCTTCAAGAACACTCTCACCGCCACAAACACACATTTTCTCTCTAAAAGGTTTCTTTCTAAAATACAATGATAACATAAGATCTTATCTCTTTTTCACTCTTTATATATTTTCACAAAGGCGGTGGAGGATTTTATCATTATAAAATTCTTTGGGAGGTGGTGTGTTTTATTATTTTAAAACCACCTTTCTTCACCACGAAGATATTACATCTTCTTATTTTTAAATGATAAATCCAAATATGCTTCACACCAAATATGCACACAAATAATTCATGTATACACAGTAACACATTTTCACATATACGCATACTATCCATGCATTTAATTAAATAACATGCATGCCATCATGTAATTCACAGAATACTCATGTATAAGTTACCACAACCCAGGTTGTCTAAAACTTGGTTATAACATTATCTCCCCCTCAAAAGAATTCCGTCCCAGAATTCATTTATTCAAATAGCCAAGGGTATCGGGTTCTCATGTGATATTCCAGTTCCCATGTTGCTTCTGAACCCTTATGATAACGTCATTGCACCTTTACCAGACTGATTTCTTTGTTTCTTAATACACTGTCCTTTCTGTCAGTCACGGCATCCGATGTTTCGACAAAATTCAACTTACTGTCCAGTTTGATCTTTGGAAGTGATATTGCTAGACTTGGGTCTGCCAAACACTTGTGTAGATTTGATACGTGAAAGGTGTTGTGAATCTGACTGAGTTCTGGTAGTTCAAATTGATAAGCTACTGGCCCAACCCGTTTGCAAATCTTGAATGGTCCAATATACCTTCGACTAAGCTTACCTTTCTTCCGAAATCTCATAACACCCTTCCATGTACCTTCAACATCCCAAAATCACCCACGTTGAATTCAATCGGTTTTCTTCACTTGTCGGCATAATTTATCTGACGATCCTGTGTCGTTTTGATTCTTCCTCGAATCTGTTCAATCTTTTCAGACGTTATTTCGATAATCTCGGGACCTGATAATTGCTTTTCACACACCTCATTCCAACACAATGGCGTTCGGCATTTTCATCCATACAATACGTCATATGGTGACGCCTAGATGCTGGAGTGATAACTGTTATTGTAAGCAAACTCTATCAACGGAAAATGTTCCTCCCATGATCCTTCAAAGTCGATTACACAGGTTCTCAATATGTTTTCGAGTTTCTGGATGGTCCTTTCGCTCTGCCCATCTGTTTGTGGATGATAAGCCGTACTCAACCGGATTTGTGATCCCAAGGCATTTTGCAGACTTTCCAAGAATTTCAAAGTAAAACGGTTGTCTCTGTCAGAAATAATGGACAGTGGAACACCGTGTTTCCAATACTCAAATTTGTAACAATATCACCTTTAAACTATTAAAAACAGTTTTACCATCTTTTCTTCAAAATCAAGCATCAAAAACCCAGCAGTTTGTATAACAACATATATAAAGATTTTAGTTATCAAAAACTCACCTTATCAAGCACAAATTCTGCAGATTTTAAACACACAATAGATCTTCAAACGACACAGAATCTTCAAACGACACAGAATCTTCAAACACTTTTGAGCAACACATTCTCTTCAAGAACACTCTCACCGCCACAAACACACCTTTTCTCTCTAAAAGGTTTCTTTCTAAAATAGAATGATAAGATAAGATCTTACCTCTTTTTCACTCTTTATGTATTTTCACAAAGGCGGTGGAGGATTTTATCATTATAAACTTCTTTAGACGGTGGTGGGTTTTATTATTTTAAAACCACATTAATTCACCACGAAGATATTACATCTTCTTATTTTTAAATGATAAATCCAAATATGCTTCACACCAAATATGCACACACATAATTCATGTATGCGCAGTAACACCTTTTCACACATACGCATACTATCCATGCATTTAAGTAAATAACATGCATGCCATCACGTAATTCACAGAATAATCATGTATAAGTTACCTCAACCCAGGTTGTCTGAAACCTGGTTATAACAGTAACAAGGATCGACTTGTTGCTCAGGGTTATAGATAAGAAGAAGGGATCGACTATGATGAAACCTTCGCACTAGTGGTTAGACTCGAAGCAATTCGACTCTTCCTAGACTTTGCTACCCATAGAGACTTTAAAGTCTACCAAATGGATGTAAAGAACGCTTTCCTTAATGGAAAACTTTAAGAGAAAGTTTATGTTGAACAACGTCCAGGGTTTCTTGACCCTAAGTATCCAAACCACGTCTATCGTTTGGATAAAGCTCTTTATGGGTTAAAACATTCTTCTCGTGCCTCGTATGATACCCTTTCCTTGTTTCTCATCTCTGAGAAATTTGTACATGAAAAGATTGACCAGACCTTATTTCTTAGGAAAGTTATAAATATTTTTGGCATGGGGATAGCTATTCCGCCCAACGTTTTCTTTCAGGCCTTTCAACCAATCGATACGGCCCAGTAGAGCTGCTTGTGCCTATGATTCTAGTCCAAATATATGTCGATGATACTATATTTGGCTCCACTAATCCCTCTTTGTGTTTTCAATTCACTAATCGTATGAAGAAAGAATATCAGATGAGCATGATAGAGAACTAACCTTCTTTTTAGGTCTCCAGATCAAACTGTCAGATAAAGGTATATTTATCAGTCAAAGTAAGTATGTTCGTGACATGCTAAAGAAGTTTGATCTATCTAATAGTTCATCTATGAAGACTCCAATGGCTCCTCCACTCCCTCTCAACAAGGATCCAAATGGAAAGCCTGTAAATGTAACTGTTTATAGAGGAATGATCGGCTCCCTGCTGTATCTCACAGCTAGTCGACCAAATATCATGTATTCTACTTGGCTATGTACATGATATCAATCTGAACCTAAGGAATCCCATCTGATTACTGTAAAATG
The DNA here is from genome assembly GCF_001531365.2 of Cynara cardunculus var. scolymus. Lineage (NCBI taxonomy): Eukaryota > Viridiplantae > Streptophyta > Magnoliopsida > Asterales > Asteraceae > Cynara > Cynara cardunculus. Next base: position 17,941,864 of record NC_037539.1, on the reverse strand, counting down.
CATATTCTGATATCTTAAGGGAACTCCTAACTTGGGTCTCTGGTACCATAAGGGTTCAGGTTTTGACCTAATAGGTTATTCGGATAGTGATTTTGCAGGTTGAAAAATTGATAGGAAAAGAACCATTGGAGGCTGTCAGCTTTTAGGTGGAAAGTTGGTGAGCTGGACAAGTAAAAAGCAAAACTCAGTGTCCACATCAACTGCTGAAGCTGAATATGTAGCCGCTGGTAGCTGCTGTGCCCAAATTCTTTGGATGAAAAACCAGCTGATAGAGATCCGATATCATTTTATCAGAGATCATGTTATGAATGGTGACATTGAACTTTACTTCGTTCGAACTGATTACCAGCTCGCTGACCTTTTCACCAAGCCTCTTGATGAGACAAGATTTAACATCTTGATCAGCGAACTGGGGATGCTAAACGCTAAAGAATAATTCTCTTTAGCTTTAACATCGATCAGTAAATGAAATGATTCAGTGCTCTATCTCTGTCACTGAACTCTTGAGCAAATATATACATTCTCCCTAAGGTATGTTTACTTATTTCTTTTTCTTAAAACTGTCACTGAAGCTTTCTTTCTTCAGTGATCAAATAGTTTTAAAGATTTGTTTCAGTGATTCTTGTATTCACTGAACATTTTTATAAGTATATCTCTCTTATACTTATCTTTTCTTAAAAATCTAAATGATCACTGAACCTTTCCTATTCAGTGATTCAAATGTTTTTATAAATCAGTTTCAGTGATTCTCTTATCACTGACATTGAAGTCTTAAAACTATCACTGAAGTCTTTCTATCTTCAGTGATCAAAATATTTTAAAAGGTCTTTTCAGTGTTTTAAAATGACTCTTCGTTTTTCTTAAAAACCTTTTCGTTTTTAAAAGAAATAGTTAATGAACCATCTTTATGACGATATTCTCTGTTTACAATGTGCAATGCTTTGAGATGCACAAAAAGGTCTGTCATACGTGACCTCATTAAATGTCATCCAATCATGGATGAGAACGTGCCATTTTTTTCATCATGGCCTTTTCCTCAACCGTCGCCTTTTTCTCTCTCCTATCTCCACTCTCTCTCTCCTCCTACCCATAAATATGAGACTTCTTTCTCACATTTTTCTTTAAGCTTTCAAAAATCTAGACGAACCTCTATCATTTTCCAAGCAAGCACACAAACTTCTACAATCACTTCTTCGACCTTCTTCATCTCAAAGAACTAAGGTCGACACTTTCTTTCATTTCTTTTCTTTCTTTTCTCTTATGAAACACATGTTCGATGTTTTAAGAACATTGTTCTCTTAAAAACAAACATTAATGATTATTAACACAAAATCTTTCTTGGTTATAATCATATTTCATCTACATTCTACTTGAAAAACCCTAATCCTTCTTCAAGGATTTTTCAAAAGAAGTTTTCTTGTTCAAAACTTAATATCTATACACAACTCTTGGTTTATCTAACATACTGTTTTATTTCTTATTTTCTACCAAAAACAGATGGCTGTCAAGAATGTTAACTTCTCAATCGATGAAGTCTCCTTCAAGGCTAACAATCATGTTGCCTTGTTGGAAATCCTCTCCAACAAAGCCTTCTACGAGGAAGCGGTTGACTTCCTCAAACGGTCGTCCCTCACATTTGTTCTTAACCATGAGCCCGTCAGGGTTAAAAAAGCTCTTCAGCAGTTCTGGTTCATTGTTGAAGTGGTGGAACTTGCAAACAAGAACGGTCATCAACTTGAGAAGATAACCTTCACTTTTAACCACATGACTGTGAACTTTGGAGTTGCCACTGTGAGGACAGCTCTTCGCCTCCCCAAGGGCCCCTTTGACAGTGAGCCCTCCACTATCGAGATCATTCAATGTTTCGATGCCATTAGCTACCAATGGCCAATGAAGAAGGACTCAAATGATCCCATGAAGTCCCTGTCAAAGATTGAGAAAAATAGGATGTAGCTATCTGGCAATACATGTTCTCTCACTTTATCCAATCTATGGGTGGAAAGACTGGAGAAGAAGACCAGGCCTCCAGAGTCGCCTTGACGATTGGAATATCTGCAATTCAACGTCGCAATATAAATTATGTTGCGGTTATTTTCGATGACCTGGTGCAAAAGCTGAACAAGTGCCAACGAGAAAAGGTGGTACCATACACCAGGTTCCTCTCCATGGTTTTTGCAAAAATATTTGCAGAAAAATATTCCAAGGAAGGAAACCTCCAGGTGTGTAGGCTTAGATCCAGGATTCTGGATCACAAGCTGAGGGAAGGAGACGTTGCACTTTCTTCTATAGTTCCCTTCTCTCCCTCTTCTTCTCAGGTGGTGAAGACAAAGGAAAACCCCCCCTGTGTCTAGCCCAACCACCAAAACCTCTTCAAAATGACCTTCTCAACCAACTCTTAGTTCTCCTCAAAGAGCCAAGAAGGCCAAAAAGGGAATAGCCACATCTCTGGCTGAGACCTCTCAAAAGGTTTTAGCTATTGAAACTAGCCTTAACCCCAAGGCACCTTCAACTACCCTCCCTATCTCTTCACTAATCCATGAAATCACTGTCATATCAGTGGTACCTACCCCAACCACCTCAGTGACCCAAATCACTGAAGGTGTGGATATCAATGCCACCACCACTGACCATCCATAAATCTTCTCAGTCGTCTTCTCTTCTCCTCTTTCTTTGGTCGCTACACGTGTTTATGACTCATCAGCGAATGTCCTCCCTAATGATGAAACACACACCACTAGACCTGAGGTTGCTCCTTTCGAGGCTCCTTAGTATATAGATCTTCATCCTCTCGAAGGCATTGTGGAGCAAGCCAATGTCAATCCTTTGGATGTCACTGATGGCCCCTCAGGTATTCCATCTTTCTACCCCTTCAATTCTTCTAAGCCCGAGCTTCTATCTGCTCACTCTCCATCTCTTTCAGGTCCTTCTGCGCCTAAAGCTGTGGATGAAGAAGAAGAGGAGTACGAAGAAGATGATAAAGATTATGACATGGCTTCTGATGTCAAGCTTCTCCTTCCAGCCGTTGATACAGTCTTCTACAAGATGACTGAAGTACATCGAGATATGCCTCGTAAGGCAGATATCGATGTGGACCTCTCAGCTGTCCAAGATGATGTTCAAGAAGTTAGGAGTCAGCTCTTGACTCTTCATGAGGTTGTTCGAGCCAATGCTGAAGCCACCGCTGTCCTCTCTAGTAGGGCTGATGATGCTCAGGCTCAGTCTCTCCAGCAGACAGAGCTTCTCCATCAGATCCTGGATGATGTCCGTCAACCAGCACCAGTGATCCCACCCCCTTTCACCGTTGATGACCGCGCTTAGCTTAATGAGACGCGTGAAGCAACGAAAACTCTAGCCAGTGCTCTGTCGCGGCTAGAGGAGATGATGGTTCTCCAGCATCAACGCGTGGATGAACTCTCTGGCCTATACTCTCAAGTCTTAGCCAGAGAGGGGGAGATGAGGGTCACTGTTGTTGGACCATCTACTGCTCTAGCAATCCATGACGCTGAAGCTGAAGCTCCTAGAGCTGAAGCTGAAGCTGAGATTACCCAAGCAATCCCAACCTCCGGTGAAGTTGTTACAGCTGAGGAATCCCAACCTGCGGTAGTGACCTCGATGGTGATGACAACGATGATGAAGATGGCTTCACCATTCAGTATCAACGTCCAACAACCGCCACCAAAGGAGTCGCGCTCAGGGATTCTGCATCCCAGGGGGAGCAAAGGGAAGAAGTGTCCGCTTCATCAAAGAACCAGGACCCTAAGTCGAAAGGCAAAGGTGTCGCTGAAGAAGGGAACCTGAAGGTACTTTTCAAAAACCTTCAACCCTTATTTGAAGACTCTACCTTTCAAGCAGTTGTCACTTTATTATATCAACTTCATATCCCTTATACTACCTACGGTCGACTGGATTGGGTCCCTGAAAACCCTGTCACTAGTGCTCCTACCGATCAGCAGATGGCTCAGCTTAAGAAGTCACTCGACCAGACTAGAGTAAAAATCCCTTTTCGTACCTCTAGTGGTGGTGAGTTTGACTTCCTTTCAGAAGTTGAACGACTCGAGGCTATTAGGGCTGAAGAAGAGCTAGAGCTTCAGAAGAAGCAGACTAAAGATAGCCTAAAGCTGGCCAAGTCACTAGCTGAAAAGATTCTTCCAAAGAGAAAGTCCAAAAAGAAGGTGAACGTTGTCCAAGCCCAAGCTAAGTTACTTTCTCTTGCAGAAGCTGAGCACGAGAAAAATCTGAAGCTGGCTGAGCGGGACAAGCACTGGAGCGAAGCAAAGCTGAAGAAGAGAATCAGTCCTCACCCGATGAAGAGCTTCAGCATCAGCGGACTATCTAAAGACGGTGGAACTCTTGTCTCGATGCTCATCACCAAGGACAATCTCGATGCCATTACCGAGTACCCTTCTTAACTTGGCCATTATGGATATAACGAACGGCTGGAGATTAGACAATCTATTCAGCAATCCAAGTCTAGACATAAGCCGATTATTGAAGACATCATCAACGATCTCATCAAAAGGATGTCCAGGTATGTCGTAGTCCCTGACAAGTCATCTCTGAACAAAGGAGGAAGGAAGAAAAGACTCTCCAGTCTTGATGATGGATCATCCCTAAGGAAAGAACATGAAACAAGGTTTTTCTTAGATGAAGTTCTGAAGGAATACGAGAGTATAGACATCTCTATGTTGAATCTTGATCTACCAAAGAAGGGTCCTTATATACCCAACTCTGTGCACTTCAAACCTGAGTTAGGAATTATATTCCTTGACTATGAAGGTGAAGTAAGATTTCAAAGAATGTCTGAGTTACATCTATGCCCGATGGGACATCTGGTTTATCTTATGTTTTGGATAGATGATAACTTGCAAGGAAAAATGGTGGACCGAAATATACGAAGAGAATTTCTATGTCGAAAGAAGCTTGGAGAAGATGTACCTGGCTACATTAATCTAAACATCCTAGACTAGTTTATCTTTTTTTGTAATATTGTCCACATTTTTTTTTGTAATCTACTTACTATGTCTACTTTCAGTGATTAATCTTATAGTCTATAAGTTTTAGACATCTAATGAACATCTTGTAATATTCCCATTGAATATAATATAAGTGTTTTTGTGCATCACTAAAAAAGAAAACAAAACTCACTCCAAAGAACCTTCAGCGAAAGTCGAAGATTGAAACTGAAGATTAGAGACTGGCGAGTACGTGATCTGAAGCGGTATTTAGTGATTACAACCTTGTCTACATATGTGTGAAGACTGCCCAAGCCTCAGCGAATGCTGAAGAGACCTTCAGGTTATTCCAGCATTCAGCGATCAAAAGAAGCTTGTTGAGCACGATTGTTTTTGTCATGTCCTTACACACACAAAAGACAAACCCATACCCTTTCTAAACGTTAATACGGTACAGAGCCGATTAGTTGACTCTATTACCCACCAACTTTATGAAAGGATATCTACTCATGAATAGGCTTTTGTACTATTCACTGTAGCAAAGGACAAGCCTTCCCATTAAGGCTTGACACGCGTTCTAACCCTACCACGTTGCATTAAATGTGCATTTAATGCATTGGGTATAAGTAGATGTGTTCTATCTCCATGCAGAGATACTCTTAACCCTTACTCAGAACTTACTTACGCTTAAGTAAAAGAACACACACATCTAAGAACAAATACGCTCATCTTCAAGAGCAAGTTAGAATCTCTTTGTTGTATTCTAAACAAGTTCTCTCCCAGATTGAACATACTTTCTTCTACTTCTTTAACATCAAATTTTTTCTTTATTTGCTAAGAATTAGTGTGTAACTTTAGATTGTTTAGATAGGTTTTGTCTACCTTATCTTTCTGCAAACAATCTTGTAAAATCTGTATTGATCCTTTCTTATCAATATATTTTAAATTTGAAAATTTTGTGTTTGTATTCATCCCCACTCTTCTACAAACTGTTATACACATCTTGTAGACCCTAACGGGACCAACAGTTAGACCTTAAGGTCTAGTGATAAATCCCCTTTCTTTGCAATTACATGGTGAAAATCACCAAAACCTGTTATAAAATTATATTTGAATATCTAACAAATTTCATAAAATATAACTAAGATATTACAAATAAAAGGTGAGTTATAAATTTTCCTTACCACATAGGGAATACAACTGTAACAACCCACATAATCCATGTACAGATAATCTATATCATCATACCCATAACACAAACTGTAACATCGTTTACAAAATACAGATTAACAAAAACTTTCTTAAAATACATTTATGAGTACTAAATGTCATTCATTCTAAACTTTTCCCTTGCCTTTATCTTGCGAGGTATGATGATATGCAAAACAGGTTAGTCCAACAACTGAGTGTTAGACCAAAAAGGTCTAGTGAATGTATAAATCCCAAACAAACAACATACTTTCCGAACAATCAGTTCAGAATCAAACCTATTCTGACACAAACTAATTTATGTCTCTCGCGGTTACACCTCCATTACATCTTTCTCGCGGTTACACCGCCATTACATCTCTCTCGCGGTTACACCGTCATTACATCTCTCTCACGGTTACACCGCCATTACATATCTCTCGCGATTACACCGTCATTAGATCTCTCTCGCGGTTACACCGCCATTACATCTCAAAATTTTCTAACACTTTAACCGGATTTGAAGTCCGGTCAACCTTGTCCGGATATGAAGTCCGGACAAATACTTAGGATAATAAGAAGGTAATTCGTCCACGCCTTGAACGGTTTATAAACCGGACAACACTTGAGCGGTTTATAATCTGGACACAATTTGAGCGATTTATAATCCGGACAACACTCAACCGGTTTAAATGAAATCCGGTTGCCTCTTGTGCGATTTAAAACAAATCCGGACACCCCTTGTCCGGTTTAGGTAAAAACCCCGGACACCACTTGTCCGGTTTAAGTAAAACCCGCACAAAGAATTTATATAAGAATCATAATAAGTCAATTCCATAATCTTTTAAAATTGCTATACCAACAATTGTTACTTCAAAGCATTAAAACACTCACCTTTGATTATAAATTTTTGACTTCAATATCTGTAGCTTCTTTTCACTCTTTTCTCCCTACAATTTTTTTCTCAAATCAGCCAAACAAAGAGAGAGTTTTATTTATCAAAGGCACTTGCTTTAAATAGCAAGTGCCATCACCGCCATTTGCTATAAGGGTGCTATGAAACCCTTTCCCTCATACACCAATCCATACACACACACACATATATATATATATATAAGTATATATATATATATATAAGTATATATATATATATATATATTTCAAATTCTCAAACTATAAAATTTTAAACCGAATTATTACAATATTCCCTCCTTAAAAGAATTCCTTCCCGGAATTCCATTTAAGCAAAAAGGTAGGGATACTTCATCTGCATCTCTAATTCTGATTCTCAGGTGGCATCTGGTCCCTTATAATAATGCCACTGAACCTTTACTAACTCAACCTCTTTGTTCCGTAATTTCTTCACCTTGTAGTCAGTAATCTGTTCAGGGGTTTCTTCAAAGTATAATCTCTCATCCACCTTAATCTCAGGTAAAGGTACTGCCATAACTGGACTTATTAGACACTTTTCTCAAATTTGACACATGAAACGTGTCATGGATCCCACTTAGCTCTAAAGGAAGTTCTAACTTATAAGCCACTTCCCCAACTCTTCCAGTGATAAGGAATGGTCCAATATATCTTGGACTTAACTTCCCTCTTCTCCCAAAATGTACCATTCCTTTCCATGGTGATACCTTCAACATTACTCTATCACCTATTTGAAACGCAATCGGCTTCCGACGTTTATTTGCATAACTTCTTTGTCTATCTTGTGCGGTTTTTATTCGTTCCCGTATTATTCCAACTTTATCTGTAGTTTGCTGAACTAACTCAGGCCCAGTTAACTGTTTTTCACCTATTTCATTCCAACACAATGGAGTTCGACATTTTCGTCCGTACAAAACCTCGAAAGGTGCTGCCTGAATACTTGAATAGTAGCTATTGTTGTACGCAAATTCCACCAAGGCCAAATGACTATCCCATGATCCTTCGAAATCAATGACACATGCTCTCAACATATCTTCTAAMGTTTGGATAGTTCKTTCACTTTGTCCATCAGTCTGAGGGTGATAAGCTGTACTTAGCTTAATTTG
>NC_037539.1:17922234-17931673 GCF_001531365.2 Cynara cardunculus var. scolymus | reverse complement strand
ACGATCCCGCCGATCTCCATAAATCACAACTCTTCCTTTTTCGGGTAAGTCTATATGAATCATCTTTTCATTACAGACTATGTTGGCTTGGTTTTCASCTAACCAATCCATGCCTATAATTATATCAAATTCCCTTAAAGGCAAAGGAAATAACTGTATAGGCACTTCACACCCTTCTATACTTATGAAGCATTTATCTATTTTTTCCTTAATTGAAACTTCACTATCGTTTGTTGTTTCCACAATTAGATGTTCACTCAATACTTTAGATTCTAAATGTGCACAATTAACAAACGATGGTGACACAAAAGAACGATTTGCACCCGAATCAAATAAAATTTTGGCTCATACTGAATTAACGAAGAATGTACTTGTTACCACTTCAGGGTGCTCTTCCGCCTCACCTCTCGTCATCTGAAAGGCTCTCCCTTTTGCATTAGACTCTGCCTGTCTTATCCCTCCCCGTCCACTTGGATTAACACGATTATCCATTTGCCCACGACCTATTGGCACATACCCAAATCCTCGACCCCCAGAATATCCAGATCCCCGACCTCCAGCAAAACCAAACCCTCGACTCTTTGCTTGCGGACAATCGGCATTTACATGTTGAGATGAATTACAAGTAAAACACCTCCATGTCATCCGACAGTCTCGAGCTATATGTCCTGGTTCCTGACATTTAAAGCATACTCAAGATTCTGTATTGCAATTTCCCTGATGTATCTTATGACATCGGTTACATGCTTTATCCGCAAACCTTGAAATTGGTCGATTCAAATTTTCCATAAACCTTGGTCTATGAAAATCAGTTATTGTAGTTTCCCCTTTTCTTTCTCTCCAACCCTTTCTTGTGGTTGCCGGTTAATATCTTGTTCCAGTATTTCAGCAGCATCAACTGCTGCCTGAAATATTGTCGGATTCCTGGATATCACATACTTCCGAAGATTCGACTCCAATCCCCAGATATACTTTCTCACTTTACTGTTTTCAGATATTATATAGGCTTCAGCAAACCTAGATTGTTCCATGAAAATTTTTGTATACTGGCGGACTGACATGTTTCTTTGCTCAAGACGAAGGAAATCATCTTCCAACTTTCGTACTGCAGCTTCAGGACAATACTGCATTTTAAACTTAACCATAAATTCTTCCCACAACATGGTCTTCAAAATGTTTGATTTGAACTGGACAGGACTTCCCACCAGTATAAAGCACTTGATCTCAAACGTGACACAGCAAACATAACTTTATCCTCTTCTRCACTTTTACTGATTTGTAGACTCAGCTCTATCTCCTTAAGCCAACACATAGCTTTAACAGGATCACGCTCACCGGAAAACTTAGGAGGTTTACAAGCAAGAAACATTTTGATATCTCCTCCTTTTTGTACTGAAGACGAAGTAAGGGGTACAGATGTACCAGTTACCGGTGTACTAGTTCCGGCTTCCTCCTGATAATCGGGATTTCTTACCACTTCTAGATTATTTTGGGTTGTACGCCCCAACAAATTCACCAAATTTTCTTGGAATTTTCCCATCTCTGCTGCCAACATTTCTTGGGTAATAAATCTGGGATGAGGAACATTATGTCCACCCCTTGCCCTTCCTCTTCCATGACCAGACATTGAACTTTCTTGAGCCGACAATTCCTGTTCTTGTCTAGTACTTCTACCTTTTCCTCGACCCCTGCTACGACTTCACATTTCTATTGTCATCACATTTTCCTGGTCCTCTCCTTGTGTTACGTTTCTTCTTCCCCGACCTCTTCCATAACCAGTAAAGGTCCTTTCTGATTGATTGGGATTATCTGCCATTTTTCAGTATATGACTTTTTCTGTCACATTCAAACACACATGATTATTCTCATATTCACAGTATAACTCAGATTATATCAGTCATATATAATCTATCTTTCTCATAATAGGTTCAGCTATAACATATTCCTATGTTCATAGACCTAGTGACACCTATTATCATAACTTTCCACACCTCTAGTTTAAGTCTAAGTATTTCGCAAATACCCAGATCCCTTAAACTAAGGCTTTGATACCAACTGTAACAACCCACATAATCCATGTACAGATAATCTACATCATCATACCCATAACACAAACTGTAACATCGTTTAAAAAATACAGATTAACAAAAACTTTCTTAAAATACATTTATGAGTACTAAATGTCATTCATTCTAAACTTTTCTCTTGCCTTTATCTTGCGAGGTATGATGACCTGCAAAACAGGTTAGTCCAACAACTGAGCGTTAGACCAAAAAGGTCTAGTGAGTGTATAAATCCCAAACAAACAACATACTTTCCAAACAATCAGTTCAGAATCAAACCTGCTCTGACACATAAACTTATTTATGTCTCTCGTGACTACACCTCCATTACATCTTTCTCACGGTTACACTGCAATTACATCTCTCTCGCGGTTACACCGCCATTACATCTTTCTCGCGGTTACACCGCCATTACATCTCTCTCGTGGTTACACTGCCATTACATCTCTCTCGCGGTTACACCGCCATTACATCTCAAAATTTTCTAACACTTTAACCGGATATGAAGTCCGGTCAACCTTGTCCGGATATGAAGTCCGGACAAATACTTAGGATAATAAGAAGGTAATTCGTCCACGCCTTAAACGGTTTATAAACCGGACAACACTTGAGCCGTTTATAATTCGGACACAATTTGAGCGATTTATAATCTGGACAACACTCAACCGGTTTAAATGAAATCGATTGCCTCTTGGGCGATTTGAAACAAATTCGGAAACCCTTGTCCAGTTTAGGTAAAAACCCCGGACACCACTTGTCCGGTTTAAGTAAAATCCGCACAAAGAATTTATATAAGAATCATAATAAGTCAATTCCATAATCTTTTAAAATTGCTATACCAACAATTGATACTTCAAAGCATTAAAACACTCACCTTTGATTATAAATTTTTGACTTCAATAACTGTAGCTTCTTTTCACTCTTTTCTCCCTACAATTTTCTTCTCAAATCAGCCAAACAAAGAGAGAGTTTTATTTATCAAAGGCACTTGCTATAAATAGCAAGTGCCATCACCGCCTTTTGCTATAAGGGTGCTATGAAACCATTTCCCCCATACACCAATCCACACACACACACACACATATATATATATATATAAGTATATACATATATATATAAGTATATATATATATATATATTTCAAATTCTCAAACTATAAATTTTTAAACCGAATTATTACAACAACCACTCAGGTTCTCATAATCATTTGATACGAAATACCTAGAGCTCTTATGGCTCATAAAGACAAGAGCTCCTAATCTCTACTTTTAAAATCTTACAAGGAAATATGACTAACCAGAGTTCTCGGTTATTAACTAATGTTTAAAAAAATGAATTTTATTTGAACTTAAAAAAAATGAAATTAATAATAACCAAATACCCTTTGAGTTCTTTATCAAATTTTTACTCTTTTTAACAGTTTATGTTGATCCCAGCCGGGTCTACAAGAGTTTTAGACGAACAGTTTGTAAAAGGGGGGGGGGATGAATACAAACATATAAAAATTTCGAATTTAAAAATAGATATTGATAGAGAAAGATGAATACATATTTTTGCAGATTGTATACGGAAATAAACAAGGTAAAGATAACCTATCTAAAGCAATCTAAGTTTACACACAAATATACTTAGCAAAATAAAAAAGATTTGTTGAAAGATAAAGAAAGAAATATGTTCTTCTTGTGTAAGAACTCTTAGAATACTTGAGAGGGATTCTAACTTGCTTGAAGATAAGCGTAAATGTTCTTTTAGATGTATGTGTGTATGCGTGTCTTCTCTGCATTGAGAGAGCACTCATCTATTTATGCCCATTGCATTAAATGCAATTTAGAAGGGTTTGAACACGTATCAAGCTTTTGGAGGAAAACGTGTCCTTTGCTATAGTGAATAGTACAGTTGCCTATTCATGAGTAGACATCCTTTCATGGAGTTGGTGGGCACTAGAGTTGACTAGTCGGCTCCATTCTGTACTATACTCTAGAAAGGGAATGGGTTTGTCCTCTGTGTATGGAAGGACACGACAAAAACAATCTTGCACAACAAGCTTCATTTGATCGTTGAATGTTGTAATAACACTGAAGGTCTCTTCAGCATTTACTGAGGCTAGGGTTGTCTTCACACATATGTTGACCAGGTTGTAATCGTTGAATGCCGTTTTAGATCACAAACGCGCCAGTCACTAATCTTCAGCTTCAATCTTCGACTTTCACTGAAGGTTCTTTGGTGTGAGTTTTGTCTTCTTGAAGTATCGCTGTCGTTGTAGGATTTACAATACATGTTTCAACGATCACTGAACAGACTCAGTAATGATCACTGGAACTAAAAGAACATAAACATAATACTTCGAAAGGTAAAAGGGATTATCATCAAATCAATGAGAGAGTGGATCAATAATCTCCCCCTATTTGATGATGACAAAGCAACATAAAGAAAATTGCCTTAATAAATAATAGTAAGGAAAAGTTACATATAAAGTACATGTCCCTTTTAACTATTTTGGGATCTTTTCAATGAATCAGTTTTTACTTAATAAGTTTTCTTAAGTTACAAGTTTAAGAAAAAGTACAAGAAGAGAAACTGAAACAGAAAGCATGTTCACTGACTAGAGATTGTTAGTGACTGTAAGAGAATACTGGAACTCATAGACATGTGTCCCTATTACTCTTTTCAGGGATATTTTTCAATGAAGTTGATGAAATACTTACATTCATTCAAAAGAAAAATTACAAGTGTTTCAGTCAGTACATTTCTAGACTTACAAAATATAAGTTGTACATTGAAAGTAAAGACATAGATACAAAAGACATACAATGAAAGACAAAGTTACATGATAGAATTTAATAACTAATCTAGGTCGCTTAGGTTGATGTAGCCAGGTACTTCTTCTCCAAGCTCCTGTCGACGTAGAAATTCTCTTATGATCTTGCGGTTTGTCATTTAACCATATATATCATCGTCCAACCAATATCTAATATACGCGAAATGTTCCATTGGACAGAGATGAAGCTCAGACACTATCTGGAAGCTGTGTTCGCTTTCATAGTCAAGGAAAATAAATCATAACTCAGGCTTGAGGTGCACAGTGTTGGGTATGTAAGGACCCTTCGCTGTCAAGGAGAGGTTCAACATTGAGATGTTTGGCTTGTTCGAATTCTTTAGGACTTCGTCTAAGAAGAACTTTGTTTCATGTTCATTCCTTAGGGTTGGTCCGTCATTAGGACTTGAAGGTCTTCTTCTTCCACCTTTCTTCAGTGTTGGCTTTGTAGGTATAACGACGTATTTTGACATCTTCTTGATCAGCTCCCTGATGATGTATTCAATAATCGGCTTGTGCCTTGACTTTGAGCGCTGAATGGCTTGACGGATCTCCAGCCATTCAGTGTAGCCATACTGACCTAGGTAGGAAGGATACTCCTTGACAGCATCAAGATTGTCACTGGTGATGAGCATTGAGACTAGAACTCCACCTTCTTTCATTCATCTACTAATTGTGACGTTTGAAATTGGATGAGGACTTATTCTCTTATTTAGATGTTTTTCGCTCCATTTTCTGTCTCGGTTGACCAGCTTCATTGCCTTTTCATGCTCAAATTCTGCAATAGAAAGCAATTTAGCCTAGGACTTGACAACATTCACCATCTTTTTGGACATCTTCTTCGGACGAACTTTAGCAACAAGAGACTTGGCCAGCTTTATGTTGTCCTCAGTCTGTTGTGGTTGAAGTCTGAGTTTTTTCTTAGCTCTGAGTGCCTCGAGTCTTTCAGCTTCAGACAGAAATTCAAACTCACCACAACTAGAGGTACAAAGAGGGATTTTTACTTTACTTTGGTCGAGTGACTTCTTTATGTTAAACCCAGATCTGACAGTAGAGTAATGTAAAGGAATTTAAAAAGAGATTTATATTTAGAAATTTCATCTAATTGTAAGATAAATACTAATTACAAATTTTTGGTCTTCTAAAAACCCATGTATAGTTTTTAGTCACAAAAGCTGCAATTTTGTATAATCTTAAAAAAAGTTTTCAATTAAGATGGATTTTTGAATGAAAAAGATTTTCTCATGGAACTAGAGGCGCTCTGGTTGGTCATGACTCTTTGGATGGGGAACCAGAGGGCTCTGGTTAAACATGAACTTTTTGATGAGGAACCAGAGGTCTCTGGTTAAACATGATGAATAAGTTCATCGATGAATTGTTGGGTTGTATGAATAATGAGCCTTAGATAGATAAACTAGAGGCTATGGTTAAGCATGGTAAACCCATTATGTATGCCTAGAGGTGCTCTGGTTGCATACACATGTTTTATTCATCATTTATCTAGCATTTTGGTGTCCAGAGGCTCTGGATAGTAGAACTAGAGGCTCTGGGATGGAAAATGCATAATTATGCAATGAAAACTTATGATGAATGAAAAAAAACTCCCCCTCAAAAGATTCATGGGATGAGATTTGAGTTTAAAACTCCCCCTAGAACCAATAGGGTGGTTGATTTGATGACTAGAGGCTCTGGTCTTTATAACCAGAGGCTCTGGTTGTGAAAGATGATGAAAAATGATTTGAAATGTGGCTCAATATGAGAAACGACATGAAAAAGAGTGGGTCTTTGAGACCAGAGGGCTCTGGTTCCAAAGACAACAAATCCAGAGGCTCTGGTCTTTAGAACCGGAGGCTCTAGTTGCGAAACCGATGCAAAGAAATATGAAATTATGGTTAAGTATATGCAAAAGGGTAGGACAAATGGAGCCTTTGAGACCAGAGGGCTCTGGTTGCAAAAGCGATGCAAACAAATATGAAATTTTGGTTAAGTGCATGTATGTGTGTGTACAATGAATAGGCCTTTGAGACCAGAGGGCTCTGGTTCCAAAGACTTTGAATCCAGAGGCTCTGGTCTTTAGAACCAAATAATCAAGAGATATTATTTGGAATAATTATTTAATTATTCCAAATAATCCAAACGTCATCCTACACAAAAACCTGCCATATTTACAGACTGTTTCCCAAAAACCTCTTCAAATTACGCATCCACTATCCCTAGATTGACACTTTTCCTCCAACATTAATGGCATGACACTATCACGACGGCACACGATCCCCCACCATATCACCTTTTTGCCAAACGTCTCCCACCATCATCATTATTCTTTTAATATTACTTATCTCAAACGCCCTTTCCCATTATCCGCCTATATATACTCATCTTCCCTACTCATTTATTCTTTACGCTTTATAAAACCTGCAACTCACTTAAGACGAACAGCAAATAGTACAAACCTGCAACTTCAAACAGCAATGGCTTCCTCCGCCTCCCATGAATCGAACAACAACGATAGCCACGTGCAATCAACCGGCGCAGACAGCCGTCACTGGTTTTCCTCCCTATCAAGCCAAACAATCACGCGATCGATTTACGCACCAACCTATTTGAAGACAGGTTTGCCATTATGATCAAGTTTTTCCAAAACTGCATCCTCCAACCCGCCTTGACACTAACATACAATGGCATACCTCTCAAGTACGTCCAACAATATAGGCAAACTTGTGAATTCTACCCCCAAAGTCGTGGAATCATGGGAGACATAGACGCCCCCAAACGATATGGTTTGCTCCGTCAAGATCTCCCGAGCAAAGGTCTCTAAAGTCCTTTGCATCCCTACACGCCAAGAACTCGGCATTGACCACTACGCCGAGCCACCCACAAGTTCCGACATCCTTCGCTTCATCAGGATGCTAGGTTACAATCGTGACCTACGCAACGCCTCCAACTTCAAGAGGCAGTTCTTTCCCCCAATGTGGAACATGTTCTTTTCCATATTGAACAGAGCCCTTACCTGCAAACTGAGGTCGATGGATCAAGGTAACAGCAACATCATGACAATAATGTATGGCCTTTTCTTCAACCTACCGCTGGACTACGCCTTTCTCATCTATAATGAGATCCATGCAGCGGTAGTCAAGAAGTGTAAGCTCAAGGCCGCAGGAAAGCCATTGACCTCCGTTCTCTTCCCTCGATTCCTCGCTCTCTTCATAAGGGATGTGATGAGGAGACATGATCTGCCAGCCGATGAACTGTGTACTCCACAGTTTTTGATGAACGGCCATCAACCAACGATCTCCAAGGAAGGCTACACCACAGAAAGGACAGTTTCACGCGCCATGCTCAGCGTCATACCAGAGATACCTAAGATAAGGCAGAAGTATGAACACTCTCTGCTGTCCCAAGAACCGAGGGCAGCTACCCCAGAGCACTTAAAGCCGTCTCCTGACACCAACGAGGGAGCACAGGAGTCGTCGTCATCGGATGATGATGATGACACTCTTGATGCATCCCCCGACCCTTCACATACAATTCCCATCCCCACTACCCAAAGGGCAACCACCACCACTACCCCTGGCGATCAAGGTCAAAGGGGTATTGAACATGGACGACCCAGTCCAATCCCTCACCTAGCCAACCGTCCAGAGGCCATTCTTCGGGCCTATGGAGATGATGAAGCCAAGGAACCTCATCATCCATCGCCCCTCTCCCAACAGAGGGACGATGAAAAAATAAGAGCCACTTCGCCTCATGGCTCGCCACCACCTTCACACACCTAGAAGCATGTGTTGCTTCTGGCATTGCTGACTCCCAAGATCGTTTAGAGCGATCTCCTATTCGTGCACAACCCACCCCTTTGATACTTGATCTAGCGATGGGAAAACACACTTACTTCTCTTACCCGACCTCTGAAGCCGAGGAAGAAGAAGAAGATGTAGCAACATCAAGAGATAGCTTCTCACTAGAGGGCTATCAAGGACATGATGGAAGTCCTTCAAGGCCTATATTTTCAAAAGGCAATGAAGGCGCCTCTGGAGCTGAGGCTCAACCTGCAACATCCGTTGCTGCAGGGGTTACCCATGTGGTTGATCTGGTCACAAAGGCTGAGTTTCAAGCCTTTGTAGACTCGATTCAGCGGTCCTTGGAAGACCTAAAACTCATCATACAAGGGATTGTCGAAAACCCTCCATCCATCGATCTTACCCACCTTCGACAATCACTTGCAACTAGAGGTGGCCAAAAATCGGTCCCGGGCCGGGCCATAACCGGTTACGGCCGGTCCTGATCAAGACAAAAACGTTCCATAACCGGTCCCTCCATAACCGGTCCCGGTTCCGGTGAAATCCTCCATAATCGGTCAAGCTTACCGGTAACCGGTTAAGCCGTTCGGTCCCTGTTCCGGTCCCATAACTGGTTATGGCCGGTCCTTTGCAAAAAAAATATTTTTTTTTCAAATCATTGGTAATTAATAAATTTATATACATATATATATATATATAACAAAACATATTTTTAAACGTACTTATAAAATTAAACGTATTTATTTTTAATATGTTATTAATAT
>NC_037539.1:17912946-17921903 GCF_001531365.2 Cynara cardunculus var. scolymus | reverse complement strand
TCCCGGTTCCGGTCCTCCGGCGGTTACGGGCCGGGCCAGGCCCATTTGGCCATCTCTACTTGCAACCCTCGAAACCCAAAACTGAGACAACACAACCCGTTTCCAAATGTTGCAATAAACTGTCACCCAACACCACAACACCTCCTCCGCCTTTGCCACCCAAAGAAACCAACTTTTGATGAACTCCATCGCCACCCTCACGGCTCAGGAAACTACGACCGATGAGACCCTAGCCTCCATCACCACCCACATAAACACCATCCTCCAAACCCTCAACACCATACCAGCCACCATTATATCCCAAATCCCTCAACCTACCCCACCCCCATCATCATCAATCGATGCCACCTTAGCCTCCCTCTCATTCCAAATGGCCACCATCCAAAATACCTTAACATCCCCTCCCAGCCACCATCATAGCCCACATACCCCAACCACCTCCACCTCCACCCCCCTCTGCAGGACCATCTTTTGATGAAGCCTTTTCTTCCTTCACTGCAGAGGTGAGGAACATCATCGCCAACATTCCTATTCCTCCATCCATATCCACCTCCACCTTCGTGCCCCCACATGCATTCACATCCACCATGGAGTTCTCCACCAGAGCCGACCTAAGGGCCCTGTCAAAGGCACTTGTCTCATCCTTCAATGAGATAAGTGAAAAATTCATTCATCGTGCTGCACAACCAACCAAGGCTCTCTTCTAGAGCCTTGCCGATCAACAAGCATGAACCAACTCTCTCCTTCACTCGATGGAGGAGAGCCGAAGACAACAAGCCCTGAAGGCGTATCTTGCATCCTTCAAAAAGGAGAAAAAGAAGAAGAGGAGTAGAGCTTCATGCTCCATCAGCCGCCTGCACAAAAGGCCACAACATGAGGACCCAGACCCTGATGATCAAGGTCTTGCACCTCATGAAGGGGAGAACCAGGCCGCGGCTGCTCAACATGTGGAATCCGCTACACCACCACCCTCACCTCAAACTCAAAACCAACCATCTCCCTCAAACCAAAGAACCCAAGCAAGGGAACCAGAGGCTCAGCCCTCTGAAGATGTACATAATGTACATATTCCCATCGCTACCACCTAAGAACCCATCGAGTGGAGTTCATCAACCGATGAAGAACCATCCACACCTCAAACAGAAACAAACATACTTTTCACCCCATCACCAACTCCCAGCCTTCCCTTAACCCCTTCACCAACACCTCGCACAATAGAACCTTTCACCGCCCTACCCATACAACCACAACCCACAATCACCCAACCTTCATCACCACAACAACCTCCAACCCAAACACAACCTGATGAACCAGAAACCACCCAAACACAACCTCTTGAACCAGAAACCACCCAAACTGAAACCCATGAACCAGAAATCACCCCACCTGAGCCCAATGAACTAGAGCCAACCCAAACCATTCCATCACCAACCCACTCTCAAACCTTAGCCCAAACACAACCGACAGACAACCAACCCAGGTACAAGCGGATGTTCCTTCTTCATCGAGACACCCTCCTCATGGGGTCGTCGATGAAATCATCGCCAATATGGAGTCGCTCAGGAGACATCCAGAGGTGCCACCGAGGGAGCCAATCATGATGGAAAACATCCATCAATATATGTATCATGATCGCGATGAAGGTTTGACTCTCAATCTTCCAATTCTTTCACCAGAATCCATGAACCTCCTACACCATAGGTTTGTTAGACAGACTACCCAACCACCACGGGCTATCTTTTCAAATGATGGAATAAGGTTGGTCATGTACATCAAGATGAGGACCTTCGCCAACAGAGCCATCAAGTATATCGAGTACACCGTGGAGCGAGCCCACGGTCAGGTCAGCGTCTTTAGTGACAATGACTTGATCAATCTCAATCCCTATGACTTGATCGAGCTTTACGCGTACATGACTCAGCGACAGGATCAGGGTATACGATTTGGGATGGTGTTGATCCCAAATATCTCAATAACACTAATAATCGAGTTAAGAATAACCAAATTATAGTGTTTTAATGAACAAAGTGATGAACACTCAAGAATAAATTATGAACATTAAAGAACAATCTTGAGTGTCAAAGGTTTCACTTTATTAATAAGAAAAACATAAAAGCGACATTTAATACAATAGGCCTAATCACCTATTTTGCTAGCAAGCTAATTAGAAGATAACTATCTAGTGAGACTGTTTAGCTAATCTTCTGTTAACAGATAAAGTTTATCTAAACTATGGATAAGCTATAATTTTAAGATAAACTTGAAATCCAGCTGTCGATTTGTCATCTCAAGCTGTCTTTCATGGGATGATGAATCAACCTTATCTTCATATCTTCATCGTATGCCTCTGGTTGAATTGCAAAAGAAAACTCTAAGTGTTGTTGACTAGAGGGGTGATGAAGATGCTATTTCCATCGCATCTATGTTTGTTCATCGACCCTCTGGTTGTTCTTCAAACTTGGTCAATTATTCCTTGATGTCTTCATYGGTCTTCTGGTTCTTCATCACTTATTGTTTTTATTACTTTTCACTTTATGGATTATGGGGTCTAACAATCTCCCCCTAAGTAATGAAAGAACAAACATAAACTAATCTAGGAACAATTTTGAAAAACAAAGACTAATCTAATAGAAAAGCATCAAATTTCAAATTTTCATTGGAAGATGAATTCTTACAGTACTGTAAGGAAAAGACATCATATTAAGGCAAAAATTTACAACTCATCATTATCTACCTTGAGATATATTCCAGAAGCGCAGAAGCAGTCTTCGATAGCTGATGACTCTTGATATCTCATGAATGAGTTGATTCCCATCTTCTCTTGGCACATGATTTCTACCAAGTCTTTCTCTGATGACTTTTTGAAACCATTCAAGTGTATCAGTTGAATACTTGAATGCCTCAGTTAGTCTGAAGAATTTCTTTACCCCGAACTCATTCTTGTAGACAAGTCCAAGCTCGGGTTGAGTTACGACTAAGGCGGATCTCTTCTCCTGCAGGCCAGGGAAGTCTTCATTTGGTGGAGCGCAGGAGAGTCTTTCGATGCCTAAGCGAAGATCAATTTGAAAATCACTCTTAGCTAGATGCTTCACCAGGGTCTCCATTGTCGTTACAACTGCTCTGTTTGTCATCCCAAATCTGATGCCATGATCCTGTCCCTGAGCTGTGTATGCATAAAGTTCGATCAAGTCATAGGTATTAAGGTTGATCAAGTCATTGTCATTGAACACGCTGATTTGACCATGTGCTCTTTCCACTATGTACTCGATGTATCTTATGGCTCTGTTGGCGAAGGTCCTCACTTTTAGGTCCATTACCCTCCTTATCCCATCGTTTGAGAAGACAGCATGTGGTGCTTGGGTGGTCTGTCTAATAAACCTATGGTGTAGGAGGTCCATGGATTCTGGCAATAGAACCGGAGGATTGAGAGGCAAACCTTCATCGCAGTCGTGATACATGTATTGATGGATATTTTCCATCATTATGGGCTCTCTGGGTGGTAGCTCTGGACGTCACCTCAGCGACTCCATGTTCTGGATTATTTCATCGACTAGGCTCTGCGAAGATTGCCTTGACGAAGAGGGAATGTCCACTTGCACCGTGGTTGGTTCGATTGGGGTTTGAGTTTGGGTGATGGGTTGTGTATCGGTTGGGGGTTATGTTTGGGTAGTGGGTTGTGTTTTCGTTGGCAATGGGATGGTTTCTTCGGTTGGCTCTTTTTGGGGTGGGGAAGGTTCATCGGGTAGGTTCATGAAAGGTTGTGTTTGGCGAGGGGTTGGTGATGGGGTTAATGGTAGGTTTGGAGTAAAAGGTGGGTTGGTTTCTATAGGTGGGGTGGATGGGTTTTCATCGGTTGATGAACTCGACACGATGGGTTCAGGGGAGGCTGCAAGGGGAACATGTACATTTTGTAAATTTTCAAAGGGCTTTGGTTCCCTTGCTTGGGTTGATGGGATTGTTGTTGTGCTTGGGGTTGTGGTGATGGTGCAACGGACTCCGTTTGTTAGGCTGTGGTGGCCTGATTCTCCCCTTCATGAGGATCGAGACCCTGGTTATCGGGGTCTGGATCCTCATGCCTTCTTCTCTTGAGGGGGCAGCTTGATGAGCAGGAGGCCCTTGACCTGTTCTTCTTCTAAAGTCGTATTTGCTTAGCCAAAGTACGCACCTGATCCTTGTTGTGCCGTTGTTCCATGGTGCAAAGGAGAGTGTTGGTTCGATCTTGTTGTTGTTGAAGACTCTTCCTCTGTGCAACGATAGGCTCAACCGATCTGGCAGTAAACTTTGCACTTATCTCATTGAACGATGAGACAAGTGCCTTGGACAAAGCATGAAGGTCGGCTCTGGTGGCAAAGTATGTGCTTGAGGTGGGTGGTGGAGGCACAGAGGTGGTGGTGGATGTCGATGGAGGATGGGGAAGGTTGGCAATGAGATTCCTCACCTCTACAGTGAAGGAGAAGAAGGCTGCATCAAAGGATGGGCCTGCAGAGGGATGTAGGGGTGGAGTAGGCTGGGGGATGTGGGCTAGTATTGTGGCCGGGAGTTGGGTTAGAGTGGTTTGTATGGTGGCCATTTGGTTGGTAAGAGAAGCAAGGGTTTCACCGATTGATGAAGTGGTTTGAGGTGGGGCTTGTTGAGGAATTTGGGAGATGATGGTGGTTGGTAGGGTGTTAAGGTTTTGGAGGATGGTGTTTAGCGGGGTGGTTATGTAGGTAAGGTTCTCATCGGCCTCAGTTGCCTGGGCTGTGAGGGTGGCGATGGAGTAAATGAGGATTTGGTTTCTTTGGGTGGCAAGGGAGGAGGTGGTCTTGTGGTGTTGGGTGATGGTTTGCTGGAGCATGTGAAGACGAGTTGTATTGTCTCGGGTTTGGGTTTCAAGATGGGAGAGGTGTCGTTGAAGGATGGCAAGGGATTGTTGAAGGGTGGTGTTATCGGTTGAAGGTGGGTTGTCAACAATCCCTTGGATGATGAGTTTAAGGTCTTCCAAGGACCGCTGAACTAAGTCAACAAATCTTGGAACTCGGCCTTTATGACTAGGTTGGGTATGGGGGTAACCCCTGCAGCAACGGATGCTACAGGTTGAGCCTCTGCTCCTGAGGCCCCTTCATTGCCTTGTGAAAATGTAGGCCGTGAAGGACTTCCATCATGTCCTTGATAGCCCTCAAGTGAGGAGCTATCTTGTGATGTTGCTGCATCGGCTTCCTCTTCCTTGGCTTCAAAGACCGAGTCAGTGAAGCAAATGTGTGTCCCCTTCGGTAGATCAAATATCGAAGGGGGGTGTGCAGGAAAGGGAGATCGCTCTGAACGATCTTGGGGTGTATCAATGTCAAAAGCAACACATGCTTCTGTGTGTGTGATAGGTTGTGTCAAGCCTTGAGGCAAAGGGGCTCTTATTTCTACATCACATCTCTGTTGGGAGAGGGGTGATGGAATGTGGGGTTCCTCAACTGATTCATCTCCAGAGGCCCGAAGAATGGCTTCTGGATGGCTGGCTTGGGTAGGGAGTGAACTAGGTCGTCCTTGTTCAATACCCCTTTGGCTTTGATCGCCAGGGGTAGATGTGGTGGTTGCCCTTTGGGAAGTGGATGGGGGAATTGTTTGAGTAGGGCCGGGGGAGGCACGATGAGTGTCATCATCATCATCATCTTCATCATCCGATGAAGATTCCTCTTGTGCTCCCTCGCTTGGTTCTGGGGATGGCTCTATTCGCTCTGGGGTAGCTGCTCTTGGTTCCTGGGACAGCAGAGAGCGTTCATAGGTTTGGCGGATCTCAAATGTCTCTGGAATGACACTGAGCATGGCCCTTGAGAGTGGCCGGTTGATGGTGTAACCCTCCTTCGATAGGGTGGGTCGATGGCCATGCATCTTGAAGATGGGAGTGAATGGTTCTTCAACCGGTAGACCATATTTCCTCATTGCTTCCCCTATGAAGAGGGATAGGAAACGAGGAAATAGAACAGCAGATAAGGGCTTGTCGGTGGCCTGGAGCTTGCATTTCTTGACTACCGCCGAGTGGATCTCATTGTATATGAGAAAGGCGTAGTCAAGGTTGAGGTTGAAGAACAGCCTGTACATGATCGTCATTATATTTATGTTCCCTTGGTCCAATGACCCTAGCTTGCATGTGAGAGCCCTGTTCAAGATTGAGAAGAACATGTTCCATATTGGCGGTAGGAATTGTCGTTTGAAGTCGTAGGCGTTGCATAGGTCACGATTGTAACCTAGCATCTTAATGAAGCGTAGTATGTCGGAGGTGGTGGGTGGTTCGTCATATTCGTCAATGCTAAGCTCTCGACGAGTGGGAATGCACAAAACTCGATATACTTTAGCTCATGAAATTTTGAGCGAGCAGATCATGTCTTTTGGGGCATCAATGTCCCCCATTATTCCATGGTTGTCGGGGTGGAATTCACAGGTCTTCCAGTACTGTTAGACGTACTTTAGTGGTATGCCAGTGTCGGCGATGGTCAGTGCTGGTAGAAGAATGCAGTTCTTGAAGAACTCGATCATGACGGCGAACCTGTCGTCGAACAGGGTGTTTCTCAGTTCAATGGCGTGGTTGTTGGGCTTCATTGGAAGGAAAACGATTGCGCGGCTATCGGCGCCGGTGGATTGAACGCGACTGTCGTTGTTGTTTGATTCGTGGGAGGCGGAGGAGGCCATTGCTTTGGAAGTTGCAGGTATATTCGTTCGTCAAATGCTATTTGCAGGTTTAAGGAAGCGTAAAGAGGAAATGGAGGTAGAAGTAAGGTATTTATAAGTGGGGATGAGGTGAGGGGGTAGGGTGGGGGGAATGGGAAACAATTTCTTGATTATTATATTGAAATAATCATGAAAAAGTAGAGGTGGTTGGGTAATAGACGATTTGATTTGGAGAACGTGAGTCGTCTTAATTGTACGTGCCATTAATGTTGGAGGACACGTGTCAAGGCAGGGTTAAGGAAGGGAAATTTGAAAGGGTTTATGGGGAACAGGATGTATATGGTGTCAGGCGCGTGTGAGGATGACGTATAGATTATTTGAAATAAGAAGTTATTCCAAATAATATCTCGTTAAATATTAATCCAAAAACAATTCAAATTTAAAATCCCATCTAATTGTAAGATTAATACGAATTACGAAGTTTTGGTCTTCTAAAAACCCATGTTGTATAGTTTTTAGTCACAAAAGCTGCAATTTTGTATAATCTTTAGAAAGTTTTTCAATTTTTGATGGGTTTATGGATGAAAGGGATTTTGTCATGGAACTAGAGGAGTTCTGGTTTCACATAACCCTTTTGATGGGGAACCAGAGGTGCTCTGGTTAAATATCGATGAAGGAATTTATCGATGAAATGTTGGATTGCATGATTAAGAAGACTTGGATGACAAACCATAGGCTCTGTTTAAGCATGGGCAATCCATTATGTAGGACCAGAGGGGCTCTGGTTTGATACTTGGTTTATTATGTAGCATTTAGATGTCTAGAGGCTCTGGATAGTGAAACCATAGGCTCTGGTATGAAAAAATGCATATTTATGCAATGGATATTCATGATGAATGAATAGCTTCCCCTCAAATGATGCATGTATATTGGTTGAGTTTTAAAAACTCCCCCTATAACCAATAATAAGGATGATTGAGGTGACTAGAGGTGCTGGTCTATACAACCAGAGGCTCTGGTTATGAAGGATGATGAAAGAAAGGTATAAAATATGACTAAGTGTGCAAAAGGATATGCATAAGAATGGGTCTTTGAGACCAGAGGGCTCTGGTTCCAAAGATAATGAATCCAGAGGCTCTGGTCTTTAGAACCAGAGGCTCTGGTTGTAAAGGCAAGGAAAAGGTGAATGAGAAAATGGTTAAGTGTATGTGAAAGAGTATAATGGATTCCAAAGGCTTTGAATCCAGAGGCTCTGGTCTTTAGAACCAGAGGCTCTGGTTGCAAAGACGATGAAATGAAGTATGAAAATATGGTTAAGTCCATGTGAAGTGAGAAGGGGGGGAAACGCTTTGGGTCCAGAGAGGCTCTGGTCGCAAAGAGTATGTATCCAGAGGCTCTGGTCGTTAGAACCAGAGCATCTGGTCGCAAAGAGTATGTATCCAGAGGCTCTGGTCGTTAGANTCTGGTCGCAAAGAGTATGTATCCAGAGGCTCTGGTCGTTAGAACCAGAGCATCTGGTCGCAAAGAGTATGTATCCAGAGGCTCTGGTCGTTAGAACCAGAGGCTCTGGTTGGCTTAGTGATCCTTGGGTTTGATGAAAGAAGTGTGAGGTGCATGCCAAGTCTTAGATGGGAACCAGATATCGTTGGTTGCAAAGGACTTGGAAACCAGAGGCTTTGATCTTTAGAACCAGAGGCTCTGGTTGTGAAGGAAATACTTAGTAAATAAAAACGAAGTATTTGCTTTGGACCAGAGGTCTTCCAAAGGGTGATGATGTGGTTAAATGCATGAATGCCCAAGTCCAAGATTGAGACCAAAGAGGATCGGGTCTCAAAGAATTGGAGTCCAGAGGCTCTGGTCTATATAACCAGAGGCTCTTGTTGGGAAGGGAATACTTGGTGAAAATACCAAGTATTTTCTTTGGACCAGAGGTCTCTGGTTCCAAAGGTGATGAAAATATTTGAGCTATATCAAAAGATTTCTTTGTGGCCAGAGGCTCTGGTCTTTAGAACCAGAGATGCTGGTTTGAAGTACTTTATTAATTATGGCTAACTTTTTTGTATCACTTGTAGGCATAACCATGAGATATTTATAATCTCTGATTTAAATATTTATTGCCTTTAAGTGGTGAGATTCAGCATACCCATCTTGCTGACTAGGAATAATTTTTTTTTTCATCAAGAGCTTTTGTGAAAATGTCAGCAAGTTGAATCTCAGTGGGAACAAAATACATTTCTATATTTCCTTTTTCAACATTGTCTTTCAGAAAATGGTACCTTACATCGATGTGTTTGGTCTTGGAATGTTGCACTGGGTTT
>NC_037539.1:17910330-17912819 GCF_001531365.2 Cynara cardunculus var. scolymus | reverse complement strand
TTCCCTTGAGGTATCTAAAGATCCTCTTGACTGCAGAGAGATGCGATTCTTTAGGATTTGATTGATATCTTGCACAAAGACATGTGACAAACATAATGTCTGGTCTACTAGCAGTTAGATATAGGAGTGATCCAATCATGCCTATGTAGGTTGTTACATCCACAGCTTTGCCTGATGGATCAGCAAATAACTTAGCGCTTGTAGCCATAGGTGTTCTCATCGATGATGAATTTGAGAGAGAGTATTTCTTCAGAAGATCAGTCACATATTTGGACTGATTGATGAAAATTCCTTCTGAAGTTTGTTTTATTTGAAGACCAAGGAAGAAACTTAGTTCTCCCATCATACTCATTTCAAATTTGCTTTTCATCAAAATCTGAGAATTTTTTCCAATGTTTTGCATTTGTAGAACCAAATATGATGTCGTCCACATATATTTGAACAAGTAAGATATCACCTTTGTGCTATTTGAGAAAGAGGGTTGTATCGATTGTACCTTTTTCGAATCCCTTATTGATGAGAAAGGTAGATAGAGTTTCATACCAGGCCCTGGGTGCTTGCTTCAGCCCATAGAGGGCTTTATACAGAAAGTAGACGTAGTCCGGATGTTTTGGATCTTTGAACCCAGGAGGCTGATGCACGTAGACTTCTTCTTGAAGTTTGTCATTGAGGAAGGCAGACTTGACATCCATCTGATAGACTTTAAAGCCTTTGTGAGCTRCATAGGCTAGGAACATTCTGATGGCTTCAAGTCTTGCAACGGGAGCAAATGTCTCATCATAATCAATCCCTTCTTCTTGGTGGTAGCCTTTGGCAACAATCCTGGCTTTGTTCTTTATTACGATGCCAACTTCGTCCTTCTTGTTTTGGAAGACCCATTTGGTTCCTATGGCCGTCTTCCCTTTGGGTAGAGGCATAAGGGGCCATACCTTGTTTCGTTCAAACTGGAGTAATTCTTCTTGCATCGCGTCTATCCAGTTTGGGTCTTGYAGGGMTTCTGAAATCTTCTTTGGTTCTATCATGCTCAAAAAGTTGGCGAAGAGACATTCATTTTGCAGTGGCAGATCTCGTCTTGACACCAGAGGTTGGATCACCAATGATTTGGTGGTGTGGGTGATCTTTTGTCCTCTTGGTGCTTGTTTGGGGTTCTGAAGAAACAGGATGCAGCTCTTCATCGACTGATGGAACTGCTTGCTCCCCCTCGAGGAGATCATTTCCAGAGTTAGACTCTGGTTCTTGACCGTGATCTGAAGACACAGAAGAAGTTGATGGTGAAGTAACATGAGTTTTAGTAAGAGATGTACCTTTAGCATTAGAGACTTCATGGTCTTCATCGATTATGGAGATAGATTTTGCAGTTGGCACATGTCTAGAGATTACTTCTTCATCGAAGATGTCTTCAAATAATTGAGCTAACTCTGATTCATTAGGTTTGCCAAGTGATGAATCAGATGCTCTTCTTTGGCGTCCGAGTTCTAAACTGTTGTGTCCAGAAGTCATTGGTGTGGAATCATCAAAGGACACATTGATGCTTTATATGATGATTCTTGTCCTTTTGATGTAGACTCTGTAGGCTTTGGCGGTTTAGGAATAGCCTAGAAAATTCCTTCATCAGCTTTCTTGTCGAACTTGCCAAGATATTCTCTATCGTTGAGTACAAAGCATTTGCACCCAAAGACATGAAAATATTTGACATTTGGTCTTCTTTGGTTGATGAGCTCATAAGGTGTCTTCTGGTGTCTCTTGTTGATGATTGATCGATTCTGGGTGAAGCATGCAGTGGAAATAGCTTCAGCCCAGAATCACAATGTGATGGGTAACTCCGATGAAGCAAGCATGGTCCTTGCTGCTTCCACTAGGGTTTTGTTCCTTCGCTCTACTACTCCATTTTGTTGTAGAGTTTCTGCTGATGAGAAGTTTTGTGTAATGCCTTCACTAAAGAGGTATTCATCGATTCTGACATTTTTTAATTCAGTTCCATTGTCGCTTCTAACCTTTATTAGTTTTTGTTGTAGAAGGACTTGGAGCCTTTTCATCACTCCAATGAGTAGGTCTGKAMCATHTGATTTCTTCTTTACAAATTCAACCCAGGTGTATCTGGAGTATTCATCGACTAGTACTAACATATATTTCTTTCCAGAGAGACTTTGAGTTGATATAGGCCCATAGAGGTCTATATATACCATATCCAAGGGCTTGGTGCAAGAGGTTTCTGACTTGGTTTTATGTGAGGCCCGTTTTAGCTTTCCATCTCACAGGCTGAGCAAAGATGATCTTTTTCGAATTTGAGATCCGGAATTCCCTTGACCAACTTCTGTGTGGCTAGTTTTCGTAGTGCATCAAAGTTGAGATGAGAGAATTACTGATGCCATAGCCAATTTTCATCGCTCTTATGAGACACAAGACAAAAGGTGTCCTGTCCCATGGAGGACTCAAAATCTAGGAGATAGAGATTTCCTTCTCTCTTTGCCTTGATGATTGTGTGACCG
>NC_037539.1:17886872-17908448 GCF_001531365.2 Cynara cardunculus var. scolymus | reverse complement strand
TTTTATTCTTTCAGATTTTTCAAAATTTAATTTCTCTTTTAATTTAAAGAAATCCTCTGAAAGTTTTATCACCCTTAACTCTAGCTCAGATGGAGCAGAGTTGGTTTCATTGGAAGTAGACTCACATATCTGATCATCAGAGTTGGAGGCAGATTATGCATTGGAAGTGGCCATAAGACAGATGAGTGCTTTGTCTTCATCATCTGATGAAGAATCAGACACCCGGTTTTCTTTCTCGGTCATCAGGCTTCGCTCTCTAGGATTATACTTGTATTTGTTCTTGTAATAGTCAACATCCTTTACCAATCGTCCTCTGCATTCATTGGAAAAATGACAGAGTTTTCTGCACCTGAAGCAGCGGAGGTCATTTTTCCTTCCATCCTTGTCCTCTTTCCTCTCGTCTCTTCTGTCTTCTCTTCTTTCTTCTCTCTCTTCTCTTCCATCTCTTCTATCTTCCCTCTGATGAAATTTAGATGGCTTCCTTTCATAGGATGACTAGTACTTTTCCCTCTTGAATTCTTTTCGTTTATAGGGTTTCTTGATGAACTTTTTCTGGAACTGCTTTGTAATCAAGGCCAGAGATTTGGCAAAGGCTTTAATTTCATCATCTGATTCAGAAGTTTCGTCTTCAAATTCTGATTCTACCACCAGTGCTTTCTTTCCTTTCTTCTTATGTTCTCTGGTAGGGGTCCTTGATATTTCTTTTTCATCGGCTGCAAGAGCGAGAGGTCCACTGATGGATACCTTCTTCTTCATAATGTCGTTCTCTTGTGCTGCAAGCGTTCCATACAGATCATAAAGTGACCAGCCGTCTAGGTCCTGATTTGCTTGAAGGGACATAGCCAGCTGAGTCCATTCATCGCCAAGACTTTTTAGAAATAAAACATTGTTTTCTTTCTTAGTTCTGGAGATATCGTTTCGACGACATTGATTAATCAATGTGTTGAAACGATCGTATGTTTTCTGAATCGGTTCATCAGGAAGGGCCTTGAAGTTTGTGTATTCGTTGAGACATTGTGCTCTACAATTTTTCTTCATTTTTGCCTCTCCTTCCAGTTGGCTTGCCAGTTCATCCCATAGTTCCTTGGTTGTGGAACATGCATCGAGGGATTGGAATATTTCATTGGGTATGACCATGATTATCAGTCGTTTGGCCTTCTTGTCGGTCTCTACCCGTTCTATGTCGTCTTCATCCCAATTCTTCTCATCCTTAGGCTTGTAGTAGGCAGGAATTTCAGCTGTGGTGTTTGTTCCTAGGACTCTTGGGACAAGAGTTTGTGGAACGTAAGGACCCTCCATTACAGATCGCAAGAGGTTCCTGTCCATTTCTTCCAAGAAATTCACCATTCTTATCTTCCATTGCGGGTATTCTTCTCGTTGAAGAGTTGGAGGCTTGGTGAGGGAGCCAACATTATACACAGAATTCCAGTTGGCCATTGAGAATTTTTAGAAGAGATAGATTTTATGTTTTGGTGAGAGAGAGAAACAAAAATTGAGAGATTTTGGATGATCGTTTGATTGGAAAAACAATCAATTGGCTCTAATACCAATTGTTGATCTCAGATCTCTCAATAACATTAATAATCGAGTTAAGAATAACCAAATTATAGTGTTTTAATGAACAAAGTGATGAACACTCAAGAATAAATTATGAACATTAAAAAACAATCTTGAGCGTCAAAGGTTTCACTTTATTAATAAGAAAAACGTAAAAGCGACATTTAATACAATAGGCCTAATCACCTATTTATACTAGCAAGCTAATTAGAAGATAACTATCTAGTGAGACTGTTTAGCTAATCTTTTATTAACAGATAAAGTTTATCTAAACTATGGATAAGCTATAATTTTAAGATAAACTTGAAATTCAGCTGTCGACTTGTCATCTCCAGCTTTCTTTCATGGGATGATGAATCAACCTTATCTTCATATCTTCATCGTATGCCTCTGGTTGAATTGTTGAAGAAAACTCTAAGTGTTGTTGACCAGAGGGGTGATGAAGATGCTCTTTCCATCGCATCTTTGGTTGTTCATCGACCCTCTGGTTGTTCTCCAAACTTGGTCAATTATTCCTTTATGTCTTCATCGATCTTCTAGTTCTTCATCACTTATTGTTTTTCATTACTTTTACACTTTATAGATTATGGGGTCTAACAGATGGCGAACAGAGTGATCGTGTAGACGATGGAGACCTTGGTGAAACATAGAGCCAAGAGTGACTTTGAGATTGCTCTTCGGCTTGGCATCGACAAACTTTCCTGCACTCCACCCGATGAAGACTTCCCTGGCCTGCAGAAGAAGAGGTCTGCCTCTGTCCTTACTCAACCAAAAATGGGTCTGGTATATAAAAATGAGTTTGGCACAAAGAAATTCTTTAGGTTGACTAAGGCCTTCAAGTATTCAAATGAAACACTTGAATGGTTTCAGAAAGCCATCAGAGACAGGTTAGGCAGACCTCATGTGTCGATAGACGATGGACAGAGACTGATTCATGAGATATCTACAGTCGTCCAATACAGAGGACTACTTATGCGCTTTTAGGATATATCACAAGGGAGACCTTGAATGTAGTCTTATGTTTTTGTCTTGTAATTTCTATTTCATCGATGTAAGAATTCATCATTTGTTCCAATGAAAATTTGGCAAAAGATGATTTTCTTTAGAATAGCCTTTGTTCTTCACTTATACTTTAAATGTTCCTAGATTAGTTAATGTTTGTTCTTTTATTACTTAGGGGGAGATTGTTAGACCCCATAAGTATTATGCATGAAGTAATGAAGACAAACAAGTGATGAAGAACCAGAAGGCTGATGGAAGACTTCAAGGAAAAATGACTAAGTCTGAAGAACAACCAGAGGATCGATGAATTGACTAGAGATGCGATGGAAAGTGCATCTTCATAACCCCACTGGGCACTAACACTTGGAGTTTCCTTCACCAGTTCAACCAGAGGCAAGCAATGAAGATATGAAGATAAGGTTGAACTCATACCCCATGGATGACAGCTGGAGATGACCAATCAACAGCTGGATTCTATAAAGTTTATCTTGTTTTAATGTTTATCCATGTTTTAGATAAGTTTTATCTGTTAGTGGAAGATTAGCTAAATAGTCTCACTTGATAGTTATCTTCTTATTAGATTACTAGTATAAATAGGTGGTTAGGCCTATTGTAATCTTTGATACTTTTACGTTTTTCACAATTATTGGAATAAAGTGAAATCTTTGACACTCAAGTTTATCCTTTGAATGTTCATACATTGTTCTTGAGTGTTCATCATTTTATTCATTCAAACACTATAATTTGGTTATCCTTAACTTAATTATTAGTGTTATTGAGAGATCTGGGATCAACACTTTAGCTGAGACATCTGTTGGTCGGTGGGAACGCTGGAGGTTGGCTAAATGTTCTTTCTTTTCACAATCAAAACATATAGAGGTAGCCTTGTCAATCCGGGTTGATTTAGGTTTATCGGTAAGAGCACAACTTGTGTTTCCACGAAAGTTACCCTTTCTAACAAACCTACTCAAAGAGTTAGTTAGAAGGGCCAGATTCATCAAAATCTGAAAGGTTAAAGCCAGTGATATCATCAGCAGGATACTAAAGAAGACATGGTTCATTATCAGTGATAGAAAGAGTGTTTTCTGAGGAACTAGTCTTTGAAGAAAGTAAATCTAAATGAGCACTTTTAAGATCTATTATGAGATTCTTTTTAAGAAGTCCAGATTTCTCATGATTCAGCAATATGCCAAATAGAGCATTGAGTGACGTGTTTTGGAGGCTTTTTGAGACCTTGAGACACATTTGAATAATTGTCCCAAGATTTAGGCATACATTCCAAGAACTTTGTCAGAGTCTCAGAGTTGGAATATTCTCTACAAATAGTTCTAAAATCAATGATAAGGCAGTTAAATGTTTGTGTACCTCATATAGAGTTTCATTTTTGCGACAAATGAACATTTAATATTGTCTCACAAAATTTATCTTTCTTGTCTCCTGAACCATTGAAGTATTTTTCATACTGGACACATAGAGTATCCTATATTGCTTTTGAAGTTTTGAGGTTATGAGGGTCATCACAGACCGGTAGACTTAATGAGGAAGTGTCATAACTAAGATCGTTCTAACTTTGGTATCATTATTGACCTCCTTGATATCTTTGTCTTACCATTGGTGCACTCATTTGACAACAATGCATTCAGGTGTTCCAGGATGTGTACCAGTAGCTAGAAATGTGTCAATGGTCACAGAAGGGACGAAAGGACCATCTTTGATGTAGTGTGGCATTTAAGAATCCACACCTTCGAGGAAAAAGAGACATTTTTTTACTTTTTCCATAGAGCAAAGTTGTCTATGCTAAATCTTGGAGGTTTGGAAAGAGAGTCATTGTCATTATAGTTGTTTGTAGACATCTTAGGATCAAATTAGAAAAGAGAGATGAGAAAACACTAATCTAATACAACTTGTTGATCCCTAAAGGGTTAGTTAGACTTAAACAGTTTGTAAAGGAAGGGGATTAAATACAAAACACAACTATTTTACTTTTTAAATTATTTTATTGATTATAAAGAAGAATCAATACATATGAGTTTACAAATTATTGTGGAAGAATAAAATGAATAATCCCAGTCTAAACAATCTTACTCTGATCTTTGAGAACAAAGAACATCTGAAGAAAAAAAAGTAGAAATCACAAATGTTTCTTGCACAGAATACACAGTAAGATAAGAACAAGATAGAAAGAAAATATCAAAGATGAGAGAACGTTAGTGATAAGGAGAATTTTCTCAGCTATTTATACCTTATGCATTAAGTGTACTTTAGTAGGTACAATCCACGTGTCATGAGGGGAGTTGATTTCATGTACTTCTTGTCATAGGGAAATGCAGACTTTGGTCGCATATGAACAGTGTTTCAGGGAGTTGGTGAGCATAAAGAGAAAATTAAAGTAAACAGTAATGTACCTTCTATCAAAATGAAGCATGGGGTTTTGATTTTTGCAAGAGAGGATAAGACAAACAAGTTGATACGCAAGATATTGATCCAACAATGAAGTAGTCGTTGAGGACCTCTTCAGATATCACTTGATAACTTGAGTAAACTTTCACATTTCTTATAATTTAGTTTCACTGAATGTCGCTTCAGATCATGTCTAATTTATTATTATCTTCAACTACTTCTTCGACATCGTTGAAGTTCCTTTGATGTGAGATTTTCTTGGAGGACTTAAGTTCTTAACCATTAATTACAAAAATACTCAGTAAGCACTGAACAGACTCACTTGTTGATATTTTTTCAAATAAAGAGGATCGTTACCAAATCACTGAGAAAGTTTGGATCAACAAAAACAAAATTAAGGGTTTATAAACTAAATATATTTATCTAATTATATAGAAAAATATTTATATTGGAAAACATATATAGTTTCAAAAAAAGTTTGAGGTTGTCAATTTTGTATCAAGACAAACCAATCAATTAATGTACCAACCCTACCAATTTAATTGGTACTAATTCATTTGGTATCAATGTAATTGGTTGATGGTAGTTTCGTACCAATTATCTAAACTTGGTTGGGATGTGATATTAGAAGTCGTGTACCACGATACGATTTATTTTCTAATTATTTATTAATTAAAGTTTAATCAATAGTACACCATATTTTGATTTTTAGAATTTCAGTTAGTTTATTTTCAGTTTTGCTAAATTATAATATGGATAGATATAAATAAAAAAAAACTTGATTGAATTCATTCATTTAACCCTAACAATCTTAATAACTCGCCCACACATCCACGATCCATCATCGCTCCTCAATGGCCACTTGTATTGGAGTAATAGTGAATATTTGTATTATATAAAAGTTACTTGGAGTAATAGTGAATATTTGTATTATATAAAAGTTACTTGAATGCTTGTATAGATTGAGATAAATGGTGCAACACATATCAACATGTTATTTAAATGATTGATGGTTTTAGTGCATCTAGATTTAATTGTTGAAGCTGTCAATATAGATAAATTTGTAACTTCAACTTTGACGATGTTGATACAAAACCGTACTAATATGTACCATCAAAAAAAGTTGGTACCAAGTATAATTGGTTGATACATGATATAAAATTTTATGTACCAATTTTATTTGATTTATATACCGTATCATGAAAAAGAATATGATACGATGTCTTGTCCATCTCTAAAAAAATATCAAACATAATATCCCGTCAACATCATATACTAACATAAATATTTTTTGAAATACAATTCATTAAAATTTAGGTTTTTAAAAATAATATCCCAAAATATAAAATCAAATCGAAATACATTTTTCATACATAATTTAATATAACCTTAAAATTTTATAGCAATTTGGTGATATAACATGATTCACTTCAAGAAGTGTTTAATACCAAACTTGGCCAAACACAACTTGCAAAGTCTTGAATATTTCAAAATTAGTTGGAAACTCACCAAAGTGAACTTGTATAAATATGGACTTGGATTTCATCTATTTCTCGTACCATTTTCCACACTTTCTTTTATACTTTCAAAGAATCAAAAACCATACTCAAAGTAAAATATAACATCAAGATCATGGTGGGCATCAAAACCATTGTTATAGTTTTATGTTTGCACGCAATGTTGTTATCGATGGTGACTGAAGCTGCATCTCGTAACAAGGTTAAGCGTGTCAAGCCTCCTAAACCCGTCAAACCTCTACAGGAGCTTTTAACATGTAAGAGCCGCAGAAGCCGGTGTTTCATGAAGCGCGTCAAGTGTCCGCTCGAATGCCCAAAGGTTAAACCCAAAAACCCTAAAGATAAAGCTTGCTTTCTCGACTGTTATTCACCAAAATGCGAGGCTGTATGTAAATGTAAGTAAATCATAATTACTATAATGTTTCTTGTTTACTACAATAAAATCATGTTTATAAGACGTTGAAGTTGTCTAGATGTTCTAATTATAGACTACTTTATGGTACTTAAATTTATAGGACCAAACAATTGTGCAACTTATATAAAAACGTTGCAATAAGGTTACATGACGATTTTGGACGTACATTTTTGAAATAAAGTGTTGTATATGTTTGTTTTTTGCATGACATATTTGATAAGTGTCTTATTGACACATATTTTATAAGAAACTTTTTCAAATAATGTCATATAAAAAAACTAATACAACACTTTATTTTAAAAACATCCTAAAAATTTGTTAAATATCCAAAAACATCTTATAAACTTATTGCAATAATTTTACGTAGGATGAACAAATGTTTAACGAGTCTATTTAGAACACTTGCAATATTCTTACGTCCTATTTTGTTGTACGTAGTGTTTTTTCTTGAAATTAAGTTCATGAAAGGTGCAGAATTTTTATATGAATATATGTGTCGTTCATTTACCAGCACGTAAACCAAACTGCAATGGACCTGGAGCTGCATGCTACGATCCACGATTCATCGGTGGAGATGGAATCGTATTCTATTTCCATGGGAAAAGCAATCAGCATTTTAGTTTGATATCTGATTCCGATCTTCAAATTAATGCACGTTTTATTGGATTAAGACCTGAAGGCAGACCTCGGGATTATACATGGATCCAAGCATTGGGTCTCAAATTTGGTCATCATAATTTCACCCTGGAAGCTACAAAAACAGCGAAATGGGACGATAACGTCGAACATCTAAACTTATCATACGATGGAACGGAATTGGTGATTCCAGAAGGCCATTCTTCTGAATGGACTTCAACCAATGGCGATATACAAGTTGAAAGAACTTCAACGACCAATAGTTTAACGGTTCATATACCTGATGTTGCTGAAATATCTGTTAATGTGATTCCAGTATCAGAAGAAGATAGCAAGATACATAACTATCAGATTCCTGCAAACGACAGCTTTGCTCATTTGGAAGTACAATTCCGATTCTTGGGGTTATCGTCTAAAGTTGAAGGGATTCTTGGGAGAACTTACCGGCCGGATTTTGAGAATCCGGCGAAACCAGGAGTGGCAATGGCTGTTGTTGGCGGTGATGACAAGTACAAGACGAGTTCACTTCTTGCCACAGATTGCGCACTATGCGTTTTTGATCCCAACGAAATCAAAAATGGAGATGGGGCAAGGGTGATGGAATACGGCATGGTGGATTGCACCAGTGGAGGGAATGGAATTACATGCAAGAAATAAGTCATCAATTTCATTAAATGGTTCTTATTTATTAATTATCTGAAAGTATTTTATCATTAATTTGTCTTGAAAATGTGTGGTTTATTGTTTCTTCAGTTCTTTGTGTGGTGTAATTGGCTATGGTAGCCTTTGAATAAATGGGATTATTTATTTTGTCTTTGATTATCAACCTAACAAATATATATAAATTGGTTTAATTTAATGGACTTTTTATAGGATTTACAACAATTATAAATGTTACAACAGGTTAATAATACGTCTTTTAGATGTTCTAACGTAATATTTACAACAAGTTTAAAAATAAAATGTCTTATTATTTTTTTATACAACATTATTCAAAAAGTATGTTGTAAAAAGATGTATTTATAGTCACTTTTAAAAGATATACCACAACAAACTTATGAGACACTTTGTTATAACGTGACATAACATATCATTTCGTATACAATATATATATATATACACACACATGATGGGATCCAACACTTCCTATAAAATTAGTAACTTGTTATAAAAATAGAAAAGAAGTTTGTAGAATTTCCACTAAGAGAAAGAAATTTAAATGGGTATGCAATTTATATAACTTATCTTTGCTTTGCTTGTGGGTTTCCCAAAGATTTGATAAAATGGTGCTTAAAAGCATGAATAAGTGTAAACTTGCACTCAATGATTTGCTTTAATATGTGTGTGTATATATATATATATATATATATATATGCACATGAAGGGATGCATGGTCAACGTTTCGTCTGGCAATTGTTTGACTTCAGAAAGACATTAAGAAAGAGAGTAGAAATTAAATGGGGAAATTGGGGTTATTGCGAATATGGTTTGGTTTGTTTGTTGGGATTGTTCTGATAAACGGAATGAATATTGGCGTTGAAGGTTGGAGCAAAGAGGGACACATGATGACCTGCAAAATTGCACAAGTATGTGTATATATCTTTGATCTATATATTTTTATTATTATTATATATAAATTCATTTAATTAAATGTTGGTGTTGTTTTTTGGGTGGGATTTAAATCAAGTAGGAACTGCTTGTACCAGAAGCAGCACATGTTGTACGTATGTTGTTGCCCGATTATGCGAACGGGGACTTATCGGCGATGTGTGTATGGGCGGACCAGATTCGGCATTGGTACCGCTATCGGTGGAGTAGTCCTCTTCACTTCATTGATACCCCTGATGATGCTTGCTCCTTTGATTACTCAAGTATACCCTTCTATTCTTCATCTCCTCTCCTCTCCTTCATTATATATACAATCCATATCATTGTATTTTCATATTTTGAATAATTAAGACCTTGAATTTTTTTTAAATAAATAAGCTATCGAACTTTTACCAATCAGTTAATATAACTTTTTTTTAGTTAAAAGGATGTAGATAACCAACTTTTAAAAGTGTGATGATTTATTTATTAAAAAATGTTCAATGACTTAATCAATCAAAATAAGAAAGTTTAATAATTTTTTCAGTCAAAAAAAATAAAGTTTACTAGTTTTCCATTTAAAATAATAGATCATGGACTTAATCATTCAAAATGAAAAAAATTGATGGTTTTTTCATTGAAAAAATAATTCAAAAACTTAATCATAAAAAATAGAATAATCCATTGGGTTTCTTTGAATTTCATCCTTTTTCTAATTATTTAAGCTACACAATTATACCATACATTAAGTTATTGCTTTTTTTCCATCAAACTTTTATTATTAAATTATTGCAATTTAATGGCCTTTTTGTACCATAATCCATACAAGCATTACAGAGTTGTACATTACAATCTATCAATGCAAAACATTTGACATCGTCTTTTCTACAATTTCGACAGGGGATTGTCACGACACACATGGACATAAGGATATGTGCGTTGCCGGAGCCATCAGAAATTTCACCTCTCAGCTCTCACATTATCATCACGGGACTTCAGATCGACGATGTAAAGTTTCATAAACATCATACCAGTAATTCCTTGTCAATATTTTATTTGATTTCAAACTTGAAAACACAGATAACATGACTGAGGCCTTGCTATTTGTATCACATTTCATGGGAGATATTCATCAGGTATTTATATAATTTTCTTTTTTTATATATTGTCTAAAAAACATAATTAAAAATTAATAATGTTATCAGCCAATGCATGTTGGATTCACTAGCGATGAAGGAGGAAACACCATTGATTTGAGATGGTTCAGGCATAAATCTAATTTACACCATGTGAGAATTTCATAATTTTGATATTATTTTTCATTTAATAAAAATAATTTCTTGAATTAAAAAAATAAAATACGAATATAAATATAAATATAAATATGCTAATTAAATTTGGAAAAATACATATAGGTATGGGATCGGGAGATAATTCTCACAGCTGCAGCAGATTTGTATGACAAGGATATGGAGTCTCTCCAAAAAGCCATTCAGACCAACTTCACTCATGTGAAATATATTTTTATTATTTTTAATTAATTTATTCAGCATACAAAATATATTAATTTTTATTTTTGAATTTGGAACATTAGGGATTATGGTCCGATGATGTGACTACTTGGAAGGATTGTCACGATCTTTCTGCTTGTATAAACAAGTGAGTTTTTGTTTGTTTTTACTTAATTAGTTTAACAAAAGTGTGTGTATCTCTCTCTCTCTCTCTCTCTATATATATATATATATATATATACATAGAGAGAGAGAGGGGGAGGGTTATGCGAAAAGTTAACTAATTCACAAGAAGACGGGAATGAGTCAATCCTAATTGAATCAATCCTATGCTTGAGTTCCGGTTACAAAGGAAGTTATGATAAGAAACGTAAGAAGTGATATTCATGACCATTTAATCAATTCTAATTGAATGTCAACACTAATAAGATGCAACATGATGCACCAAATAATTCTCTTTTAAAATATAATTAATTCATGGATGGACATTCGATTAAAAGTAATCAAGAGTTCAACCCTCTTCTCACGCTTCTGTCTTAACTTTTTTTTTTTCACGTGATCTTTTGCATATATATATATGTATGCAGTCATAAATCAGTATTTGTTTTTACTCACTCAAATTTTAAACAACGGTCGTAAATAACAAAATTAGACCATATTTGTTAGTTGATACTAAATCATCTTATTTCTTGCATGTCTTAATGTCGACTACAATTTATATCTTCTGTTCATTTATTTAAAACATATGTTTTATACGTCCTTAATTATAACAATCAAGATAAATAAATGTTTTAATAATATTGGAATTAATTTTATATATAATCCGTGGAAGGTATGCAACGGAAAGTATAAAGATGGCATGCAAATGGGGTTACAAAGGCGTTGAGGCTGGTGAAACTCTTTCAGGTGTCCTTTTTTTAAGCTTAATTTCTATTGATTTTCTATTTGTACACATTTTGATTAAAATTCCAACTACAAATTCATAAAATTTAGGGGGTATTTGGGATTGCTTATTTGACACAACTTATGCTTTTCTACAAAAACACTTATCAACTTATTATAAGTCTGAAGAGTTTAACTTCTTCAAAAACTTCTTATACCGGTTTGACACCGGTATAAGTTGTTTATCCAAATACTCAAAAGTGCTTATTACCGGTGCCACACCGGAATAAGACAATAAGTTGTTTTTATAATCAATCTCAAACACCCCCTTAATGACCCACAACAACTTAATTAGATGATTAATTAAGCTATTTATCTTAATATGACGTTTTGCTATATTTACATTTACAGATGATTATTTTAACTCGAGAATGCCGATTGTAATGAAACGCATTGCTCAAGGTGGAGTCCGATTGTCAATGATTTTAAATCGGGTTTTCGGAGGTGCAAATTCGAGTGAAGATACTTTAGTAGCTGATTAATTAATAAGTACAAATCATCATTAACCAATGTAAAGATACTCATTTAGTAGATCCATGACATTATTTGATTTTATACAGCATATGAAGTATTGATGGTTACTAAAATCATCTTCATATTCAGGTCATATTTTCTTTTGTTTTTTACGTTTATGATTTGTAGAAAAATAATGTAGCATTCTGTAATTACAAAAAACGACCAGAATATAAGAAAAGGTAAAAAAAAAAAAAGGGTTAAGAATGACCTTTTTAAAAATCAAATACATCAATGGTATCACAATGCATCATATATGTGCTTGGGCATCACATTGATGTCGTTTGTGTGGTCGATCGAAGATGTAACACAGTGGTATCACTATGCATCTTATATATGATTATGTATCACAATGTATCTTTTGTTTAACATAGTCAATATTTTTAGGTATCACAGTGGTATCATAGTGGTATCACCGGAGGCCGGAGAAGGGTGGCCGGAGAGAGAAGAGAGGAGAGTTTTAAAATACCAAAAATATCCTTGYATTAAGATTTTAATTTAAAATTACCAAATTTATAAATTTCTTAATTTATCTATTGATTTGTGGTTAA
Organism: Cynara cardunculus var. scolymus; assembly: GCF_001531365.2. NCBI lineage: Eukaryota > Viridiplantae > Streptophyta > Magnoliopsida > Asterales > Asteraceae > Cynara > Cynara cardunculus. The sequence goes on along the minus strand of NC_037539.1, from coordinate 17,895,817 downwards.
TATTGGTTCTCACAGTTACCACAAACAACTCAGTTCTCCCTTGAATAGGCCCCTATATATATATATATATATATATATATATATACACACATATATATGTAAAGTATAAATATATTTGATTTTCAATATTGATAATTAATGTAGTGACGGGTTCTTATAATCTTAAGAGTAAATTGCAAATTTGGTCCCCGTGATTTGTTGATTTTCTTGGTTTGAGTCCACATAAAATTTATTGCAAAAATAAACTATATGGTATGCAATCGAGCTTCTCGATTTTGGTTTTTGAGGCTAACACCGTTGGATTCCCTTAAGTTAAACCCACTTATGTGACTTGCACATGAGGGACCGTATTAAGAAGAAAAAAAAAAACAAAACTGCTGAATCAGGAATGTAATTTACTCATTAAATGTATTAAATACTTTATACCATAATTAATGTTGAAATTTATGATATAATTCGTACTGAAAATAAAAAAAAAACAGTTGAAAATGCTCTTATAAAATCCCATTATTATGAAGATTTCATAAGAAAAACGTTTGACATGTTGATAAACATGGGAGAATAATAAGACATGTTTTCTATGAATGTGGTTGTAGAAAACCATAAAATCATGAATAAAAACATGAAAATGTTGACGTCATAAAGAAAAACAGAAACCAAAATGAGCGTGGCCAACAAGGAAGGAACACGTTACGTTTTGCTCCCAAAAGTCATGGAGGCCGTCGCCTTTCTTGCATTTCTCTAAAACCCACACCCTTCCTCCTCTTACTACCACCATTCTTTAGGTATGTCGCTTCTTCTTCTTCTTCTTCAATATCTATCTCCCACACACATAAACACCATCGTACCCGTACTCAAATGCGTTCTTGCTAATAAAATTCTTTCCTTTTTTATCCTTCTCTTTCAATGTATATGTTGATCCATCGAAAATGATCGGAAATTTCTTGTAAATTTGTTGCTTTTTGATTATTTTCTCTCAACTGTAGATGTTACAGGAACTAGTTTTCTAATAAATTTGTTCTTTTTTGTTTATCTCTCAATGCGAATGTTTGGCTCTTTAATTCTTTTTTCTATCTCATATTCCCGAATTTGAATGTATGGACTATGAAGTGTTTGTGATATTGCCTGAACAAGAATTCAAGCTGATATTGGTATTTTACTTGTGTGTGTGGCAGGGCATTGTGAAGTGAAGATTTTTTTTCTTTTTCAAAGTTCAGGTGATGTGAAATTTTGTATGAAATTTATGATCATAAGGACTAGTAAATATCAACAAAAACATCTTGCTAAAATGTATCGGAGTTGATTTGTTTTGTTTTGTTGCATCAAGAAGCAAGAAGAATACAGGGTACAATGGTTGTATCCAGTTTTGTCGATCTTGAGATGTGGAGTTAGTTCCTTATGTCGACATTTAATCCTGACCCTCGTTGGCTTCAGTTTCGTACTTGCAAGATCTTTCATTAGAAAGACCAAAAAATCCACACTTTGCACACAGCTGCTCTACTTGTTGGGGTTGATTTCATTACCAATCTTGTTCCACCTCCTAATTTTTGTTCCACGAATTTTGATTACATCAAGTATTTATTCTGTCATCTCCTGCGTACCAAACACACCCATAGGCATCAACAGCAGTGTCTGATACCCCTATGCATGCACCATGTTTGGATTCTTTGTAAACTGATTTGAATTGGTCAAGTTAATACAACAGTCCAAGTTACTGGGAGATTCTTGGAATTTTCAACAATCATTTTGTTTCTAGATCCCTTTGTAATTTATTTGTTTCCGTCTGTGGACTGGACCATGTAGCCATAGTAAAGTTACTTCTTTGTGACGGGAACAGGTTCGTGCCATGGAAAGAGTCTCTTTGCAAAGCGCAAAGTAAAGATTGGGTTAGAGTCGCACATCGGCTAGACTCATACCATTTCTCCTGAACATATATTCAAACCTCTCTTCTCTCCTCAAGAGATCTTTTAAAACGTAATCTAATGGGGTTTCGCATATTTTCGTGTACTGCGTAAAAAGACCGCCCTTCTTGACCCTTGCAATAATCAGGGTGGCCAACTTTAGAGCTTAGCAAGGTCACAATAGTATCTTGGAGCTACCATCAATTGATGAGCAAATCTATGTTACCTTTTGTTTTTGTATTTGCATACTGTATTCCATATGTTTTTTGGACCAGTGCTTAGCTGGAAAACTTGTCTTTTCTTTCAGTTTTTTCTTTGAAACCTTAATTTTTGTTTCCTATATAATATTCTCGTAACGATTTTACTTTCGTATACAAACTCATATATCTTCCATCAACTTCAGATTTACCATCTCGGGATTTCGAAGGTGGTTTGACTGTAATGGCATTTGCTAGAATATCAAGAAACTGGAGACGTTCATCAGGAACAGGCACCATTAACCGCTACATAAATAACAACGATATTCCTTCTTACAGCTCCTCAGATTCAACTTTGAATGCTAAAACATTTGGCAAGATGTCGTACTTAGAAAGCAAAACAAAAGTTGACCATATGAACTTTGAGGGCAGGGGAACACAGGCAATTCAAGGATATAGATTTGGTCATGCAGAAGGGATATCTGAGGATTATTCTGATTCAGAAACTGAGAATGTTCAGTATGCTAGTCTTGAAGCGACTAAAGCAGGCGACAAGCCTAGAGTAGTTGTTCTTGGTACTGGTTGGGCAGCATGTAGATTACTTAAAGGGATTGATACTACAATATATGATGTTGTTTGCATTTCACCTAGGAATCACATGGTTTTCACTCCTTTACTTGCATCAACTTGTGTTGGAACTCTTGAATTCCGTTCTGTAGCTGAGCCTGTTGGGCGTATTCAGTCTGCTTTGGCAAAAGATCCAAACTCTTACTTTTATCTTTCTTCCTGCTACCACATTGATACAGATAAACATGAGGTAAGCACATCTATAAACACACGCACACACGATGATACCAATGACTGTTTTTGTGTGTGTTTGGCAATGATAAGCTGAGCTTTTTGAGAAGTCCCTTTTGAATGGCCATAAACTAGCTTTTTGAAAAACTTCTTCAAGTAGCATTTCAATAAGCTCTGGACGTATTCTTCCACTTCTTCTCTTCCAATTATGGCCTTTATATTTTTCCAATTAATCTTAATAGGTGTCCTTGTAGGTTATTTTTACATTGTCATCTAGCTTATAAGCTAGTTTTTTTGATCAAACATGACTAGTTTATAAGCTAATAACTAGCTTATTAGCCAACAGCTTACCGGCTAGTTTGCCAAATACAACCCTAATCTAAAAACCCAGCTTGAGATTATTGTAACTGAGGTGGTGTTGTGATTAAACAGGTGTATTGTGAGACAGTTAGTGATAATGGACTTCCTCATGAACCTTCGCGGTTTAAAGTTGCATACGACAAGCTTGTAATCGCTTCTGGATCTGAGCCAGTAACATTTGGTATAAAGGGTGTGAAGGAGCATGCATATTTTCTTCGTGAAGTTCATCACGCTCAAGAAATAAGGAAGAAACTTCTTTTGAACCTGATGCTCTCTGAAAATCCTGGTAACAAGTTCTCTATATGCATCTTTATTCCTACTAACTGTTTGCACACACTCTTGCACAAGCCAGGGTTTTCATGGAAACAACCACTCTATTCTTTGAGATAGAGATCAGGTCGAGTAGGATTTACTAGTTTCATTTGGTTTGGTTTTACTGTTCCTGTAAATTGAGTGATGATTTGTAGAAGTCTTCAGAACTAAATGATAAAACTTTTTCAGGAGTATCTGAGGAGGAAAAGGAGCGAATGTTGCACTGCGTCGTTATTGGAGGAGGGCCAACTGGAGTAGAGTTTAGTGGTGAATTGAGTGATTTTATCGTTAGAGATGTTTGTCAACGTTATGCCCATGTTAAAAATTACGTTCGTGTCACCCTCATTGAGGTAATTTATTGTTCTTGTTTTGTTTATGTAAGCATGGTATGCTGTTTTAGTACAATATGCCTCGTGTTTTGCAACAGGCAAATGAAATTTTGTCGTCATTTGATGTTGGACTGCGGCAATATGCAATGAAACACTTAACAAAGGTAATTTATACAACATCGCTACTACTCCATTCATTTAGCTTTGTTTTGGCAGTTCATCTACATTTATCCAACATCATGAATATTGTCGGGGTCCCACATTGGCTAAACTTAAAGAATTTCTCCTCAATATATATTGAAACTTCCGTGCTTTCCTCAAGAGCTCTTTTGGACAGTATTCTAATGGGGTTCCATATATTTTCACATGGTATCAGAGTCAATGTCTACCATTCTAGAGACTCGACAGTCTAGAACAATTTGTATCCATCTAGTCCCTTCTCGACACTTTAGGGACAATTTGTGCGAGTATGGACTAGCCTCTGTTGGAGTCCCACTCGGGTGGACTTGAATCATTTCTCCTCAATATATTTTGGAACCTTCTTTTTTTTCTCAAGAGCTCTTTTGGAGGGTAATCTAAAGGAGTGCCACATATTCTTAGAGAAATGAGACCCACAAAATGGCCTAAATGAACTGAAGGACTTTGAATGCCACCTTCATTGAATGTCTTAACTATATCTAACAAGATATCACATATTAGTATGGTGTTCGTCTTGTTCGAGGAGTTGTCAAAGAGGTGCACCCAAAAAAATTGATTCTTAGCAATGGGAGTGTAGTACCTTATGGACTTCTGGTGTGGTCGACCGGAGTTGGTCCTTCTGAGTTCATAAAATCGCTGGATCTTCCTAAATCTCCAGGTGGAAGGTATGTTCTCCTCCCATTTTCTGCAGAAAGTTATTCTAATATGGAGTTAACTAATTTGCCGTAGTTACTATTTAGTGTAAGAAAAAGATTTCATTCAATGTAATAAAGTTCCAAACTTTCCTATGTAATGTAACAAAGCTTCAAGTTTTCTTATTTTTACCCCTTTTTGACCCTTAACCTGATCTTGTAACATTTGATAGTATAGATGTCAAGTTTATCTTCCACTTTTCCATAAACCTTTTGTTATGCATGACGTTAAATGTTACAAGATCAGTAATTTACTGGTCAAAATGATACAAAATAAGAAATTTTGGAACCTGGTTACACTACCGATTAAGAAAAAAAAGATTTGTTGTTACACTAAATAAAAAACTAAACTGAACTTTGATGCATTTTGCCATTAATTATATGAAGAAATTTCGTGGGGTTTTTGTAATATTTATTATATCGAGAAATCTGTTTGTAGGATTGGTGTGGATGAATGGTTAAGAGTTCCTTCCGTTGAAGATGTATTTGCACTTGGAGATTGTGCTGGTTTTCTTGAAAACACAGGAAGGCAGGTTCTTCCTGCTCTAGCTCAGGTTGGCTTAGTTGATATTTTTTCATTTTGGGTGGGTTTGACTTTAGAAAGTAAAAATGTGCTCAATGAATGTGAATAACAAACAGGTTGCTGAAAGAGAGGGGAAGTATCTTGTGGAGTTGTTCAATAACAAGATTGGGAAGCAAAATGCAGGCAAGGCTGGTTCTGCAAACGACCTTGTTCTTGGAGATCCCTTTGTTTACAAGCATCTTGGAAGCATGGCGTCCGTTGGACGCTATAAGGCCCTCGTTGATTTAAGCCAGTCCAAGGTAAAACACCCGTGTGAAATCTTGAAAAAATACTAGAAGGTTAGTTTTACCTTAAGACACCATATCCCTGTAAAATCTTGAAAGAATGCCAGTCAAAGGTAAAACATCATACCCCTGTAAAATATTGAAAACACACTAGGAGCTTAGTTTTATTTGAGACACTCGAAAATGAAACGTTGAAAACACTGAGGGCTCGTTTGGTTTGTGGAATTTCGTGGGATTTGGGAATTGGATTCCATTACAATCCCGCGTTTGGTTTAAAGGTAAGTCCTTGAAATCCCATTATCATGGGATTTAATCCCACAACCTCTCTATCCTCTTAGTTAGAGGCAAGGTTTGCTTACATCCTACTCCCTACCCTACCTTTGTGTGAGATGTACTGGGTTCAAATGGTTTGATTTATATCATATTGGTTTTAGTTTACTAGGTGTAGAGTAGAAGCCGGCAACAAACACCCGAGTTATGTTTCTGGTCTTTTATAACAACTATCACGATGTTTACCACACAGGATGCCAAAGGAGTCTCGATGGCAGGGTTCGTGAGCTGGCTGATTTGGCGCTCGGCTTATTTGACACGTGTCTTGAGCTGGAGGAACAGGTTCTATGTCGCAATCAATTGGGCAACAACACTGGTCTTCGGGAGAGATAATACAAGAATATGATGAACCAATTAGCTGCGGTGGCTTCAGCCAAACAAACATTTCACTTTGTATTATAGTATCCACGGAGACAACTGCTCTACTCTTTGGGATAAAGATCAGGTTTGTGTACGGGTGAGACATACTGAGCTTGTTTTCGGTTTCGGTGACTTGTAGTATGATCATAAATCTAAACTATCAATTTGTTATGAATCGTTTTAAATCACATAGAACTGTAAACCTTTTTTGGAACGAACTCCAAACCAGCAGCACTACTCAGGTTAGATTTTGACTTAATGAGCTTAATAGACTTCTAGCTTAATTTCTTAAGCCACATAAAGGTGTTTGATTTCAATTAAATTCATTCAGCACATTCATGGTGAGTTGACCCATTCAGCCAACTTCTGTTTTTCCATAAATACCCTTTTCCTCTTCTTCTTGGGTCTTCCATAGTTCCATTCGTGCAAACCCTTCAACTTTTCCAGCCCCATCTCAAAATAAAAGTAGAAATGAGAGTTAAGATACCGAATGGAAATTGAATTATATTTTGCCTAGAATTTAAGCTTAATGTGCATATGTAATTTAAATATTTCATTGTTATCGTTTAATATCTTAGATTTATTAAATTTGATTGCATGTTGTTTTTGGGAAGGCGACATTTTTATTACTAAAACTTAAACTTACCAAAATAGTTAAACACGATATCATCGAGCAATTGTGAGATGTAGTCATTGGATTACTAGTTTACATTTTGTTTTTAATGTGTTATTAAGATTAAAAATGTAATGTCATTCTAATTGTTTATTCAATAAAAAACAGTAATAATAATTTATTTATATTTGTATAGACGGGTTAATTATTACAACAAACTTAATAATACATGCAGGGACGGAACATAACTGTTGTAGTCCGGGGGAGAGGGGGGACGAATTATGAGCATCTTCAATATATTTTTCAAAATTGAGAAAATGAAGATTTTAGGCATATTTTTGCTCCAACAGCCTGTTGGAAATTTATAGGTTGGAAGTTAACCTTCCATCCCACATAAGTAGAAACTTAATTTCTAGAGAAGCTTATAAGACTTTATCTAGAAGTGGACTTTGAACATGTTGGTAGACTTATGGTGGAGGTCTTGAGTGGAAGTCTTGAGTGGAAGGCCCAACACACATGCGCGTGGCCGTGGCCGCGGGATTTGCGAGGAGGCACGCTTCGCACGCCGCATCGGAGCAAAAAGAGCCTTTCCCCGAGCTCCGAGTATCTTTTTGATAAAAATTTGTGAGGAGAAGGATAATTATCAGTTTTAATTTGGATAATTATCGGTTTTATTTGAAATTAATCAGATAAGACTTGGTATATATATATATATATATATATATATATATATATTAAAGAAAGAACCAAAAGTATTGAGGTGGCATCATGAGAATTGAGTATTGAGGTGTTGGTAAATTGTGATTGAGTTTAAGACATCCCACATTGGTGAAGAGTTGAAAATTTTGAAAAGGTGGATTGGATGTCTTTGTGTCAAATATGAGGTTTGCCTCATAAGGTTGTCTTTTTTTGGATGACCCTTTTGAAATCCAGAACCATGGTTGGAAACCAATCAAACCAAATGGTAGAAATTAGATATCCCACATTGGTGAAGCGTTGAAAATTTTGAATAAAATGAAGTGTATAAGAAAGGTGGATTCAATGCCTTTATGTAAAATATGATGTTTGCCTCATAGAGTTGTCTTTCTTTGGATGACCCTTTTAAAATCTATAACCATGGTTGAAAACCAATCAAACCAAATGGTAGAAATTATATGCAAAATTAATTGTATTATATTATTAAATCTTTATATATATATATATATATATATATATATATATAGGTGACACCATGAAGATTATAACTAATTATGGTTGAAAACCAATCAAACCAGATATCCCCTTTGTGTCAAATAAGAGGTTTGCCTCATAGGGTTGTCTTTTTTTGGTTGACCCCTTTTGAAATCCATAACCATAGTTGGAAACCAATCAAACCAAATGGTAGAAATTAGATATCCCACATTAGTGAAGAGTTGAGAATTTTGAGCAAAATGAAATGTATAAGAAAGGTGAATTGGATGTCTTTATGTCAAATATGAGGTTTGCCTCATAGGGTTGGCTTTCTTTGGACGACCCTTTTGAAATCTATAACCATGGTTGGAAACCAATCAAACCAAATGGTATAAATTATAGTCCAAAATTAATTATATTATATTATTAAATCTTTATATATATATATATATATATATATAGGTGACACCGTGAAGATTATAACTATCTATATATCTATTAAAAGAAGAACCAAGAGTATTGAGGTGACATCATAAAAATTAAGTATCGAGGTGCTGATAAATTGTGGTTGAGTTTGAGGTATTCCACATTGGTGAGAGATTGAAAGATTGAAATAAGGAGGTGTGTATAAGAAAGAATGATGAAAGTCATTGTTTCAACTCATGAGGCCTGACTCATAAGACTATCTTATTTGGATGACCCTATCTTTTTAAAATCAATCTTATATTGTGTCAACTCATGAGGTTTGAGTCATAAGACTATCTTATTTGGATGACCCTATCTTTTTAAAACAAATCTTATATTGTGTCAACTCACGAGGTTTGAGTCATAAGATTATCTTATTTGGATGACCCTATTTTTCAAAACAAATCTTATAT
>NC_037539.1:17875376-17884903 GCF_001531365.2 Cynara cardunculus var. scolymus | reverse complement strand
TCTTTAATCATGAATTGTGATTGAGTTTTGTCTATCCCATATTTATAGATAGATAAGAGATTGACACTGAATGATATATATATATATATATATATATATATATATATATAAAGGAAGATTGAGGTTTCTCTGTGGCAATTCATAGGGCTCACTCCCTTGAATGATTATCTAAACTCATGGTGCTTAACTTATTTGGTTGACCCTCTTAACATATGATTTTTGGTTAATCCTCTTTTTACAATAAAATCTATATTAAAAGTTAAATAAATAAATTAATTAAATTAATATATAATGCTATAAGATATTGATCTGACAAATTAGAATTTAATATTTTCAAATCGTGAATTGTGGTTGAATTTGACTTGAATATTAATCCATATCAATGAGGTTTTTTTCTTCCTGAAAAGCAGTTAAGTATATATAACGAGAAGGTTGCCTTGAAATATTGGAAATGTTACAAATGCACTATGAAAATTTAGTATTTTTGAATTTTGAAGTATAGGGATATTGATGTGGTTTATAATTTTTTGTATATTACTTGACATGTGTTATGATCACCGTGCAACGCACTAGTTTGAGATAATAGTTAGTGGAGAATATTTCTCCACCATTATCTCCAATTTTTTTTGGAGAAAATCATGGGAATATTGGGTTGAAACCGTATCACAATACACATAAAAAATACTGATTTCCTCTCAATAGAATTCTTCTCCCGAGTTTTATTTCTCTCTACCGTCTTCTACATAAATCTTAGCTTTATATTCGTTTTTAGTTTCTGTTCATAAACGAATCGTGTACTGCATCAAATCCTGGGGTTTGCGACTAGCAGACTCAGAGCGTGTTAAGAGTGGTCGTATAAAACCTTAAAGGACAGGTTCTACCGTGCAGTTTATCATCCAAATCGACAGAAGATTTAAACAGGTAGGTTTTATAATATTCGCATTGTATTTAATTTCCTATTCACTAATTGAAGACTCTGCTTCTACCCCTTTCTTTCATTGAATCCATCGCGAATGATAGATTCAATCTGTGTGAATTGACACATTTGAGGTGTTGGTTGGTCTGAATATTAAAAGGTTTAAGATTTGTCCATTATATAATTAAATTTTATAAAGATTAAATCTTTATTTGGTTTTCATCTTTCTTATTGGAATTTTTTTTTCAACTATCTTTACGGTTTTATAACAAATGGACACCGAAAACTATCGTATTCTCAATTAAGACATGATGAAATTGGAAAAGTTTGACGGGTTGAGTTAGACTCGTTGGGCGGACAAAGTGAAATTTATGCTCATGGTGGTAAAATTCTACTATGTCTTGGACCCAAGTCTCCCTCCCATTCCCGAAGATCCGATCCCTGAACTAGGAAAACAACCGGATCTTCAAAGAATTGCCGATCTAGAAAAGCTTAGAATGATCCGCAAGGAAGAGGAAACTCTTGCTTGTGGACACATTAAGAATGCTTTGTCAGATTGTCTGTATGATCTTTATTCCCCGATTACTTGCACCAACAAATATCTTGTGTCTCAGTATTTGAGATTCTAAATAGTTGATGAAAAACCTATTCTGGAGCAAGTGTATAAGCTCTAAGTTTTAGTGAACAAACTGAAAAGGCTTCCTATTGCTATTGCAGAAATTTTCCAAGTAGTGGCAGTGATTGACAAACTGGCTCCATCTTGGAAAAATTTCTCTAAAAGAATGATGCATAAAACAGAAGATTATTCTTTAGACGATTTATTAAAACACCTTCGTATTGAGGAAGAGGCACGTAATCGGGAAAGGAGAGGCAAGTCTGTGATGGATGCCAACAGCGTGCAGGCTGGAGGCAAGGGTAAGGGAAGGGCCAGAGGGCCAAACAAGAAGTGGAACTTGGGGCCACAAAAGAAGAGTTTCAAGAGATCTGGTAGTCAATCAAACCCGGGACAAAAGTTTAAGAGGGTCGAAAGATGTCACGTCTATGGAGGGACAGAACACTATGCTCGTGAATGCAAGGACAGAATGTCCGGACCCCCTACGGCTAATTCTGTTGAGGGATTCAACTCCTTGTGGCGAATCTCCATATGGAAGAGATTGACATGATCTCAGAGGCCTCCACGAGAATTGTGGCTGCAAGAGGTGGCTGGTACTTGGACTTTGGAGCCACTATTCATGTTTGTGACTCCAGGTCCAAGTTTGTTGAATATGGACCAGTTCGAGATGGGAAGCAAGTGATAGTTGCTAACAACGGCCGTACGGATGTCGTTGGAATGGGTACCGTGCTACTGAAGTTCACTTCCAGCAAGACCGTCACTCTGTGAAATGTTCTTCACGTGCCTTCCATTAACAAGGACCTCGTCTCTGCAAGCAAACTCGATGAAAACGAGTTTGGAATAAATATAGAGGCTAGGAAGGTCGTGATTTACAAGAGAAAGACATTTATTGGAAAAGAATACTACCAATTGGGTATGTATCGCATTAATCTGAGTGAAGATGGTTGTGAGGAGGTCGGAACGAGTGAATCAATGAGACAGCAAGGTGGATAGATGATGTGTGTAGGTAAGCCGGAGTAGTCGCAAGATTCAAGGTTTAATTCCTAAGGATACCATTGGATTGATCCCTTCTTGCATACTTACATTAAACATGGTTTAATCTTAGTGACACCACTGTAACATTGTCTACCATGAATGTTAGGAAACTTTCCAACCTGGTAGGGGATTGTTGGAAATTTGTAGGTTGGAAGTTAACCTTCCATCCCCCATAGGCAGAAACTTAATTTCTAGAGAAACTTATAAGGCTTTCTCTAGAAGTGGGCTTTGAACATGTTGGTGGACTCATGGTGGGGGTCTTGAGTGAAAGGCCCAACACACATGCGCGCTCGTGGTCGCGGCCGCCGGATTCGCAAGGAGGCGCACTTCGTACGCCGCATCGTAGCAGAAGGAGCCTCGCCCCAAGCTCCGAGTATCTTTTTGATAAAAATTCATGAGGAGAAGGATAATTATCAGGTTTAATTTGGATAAATATCGGTTTTATTTTGAAATTAGTCAGATAAGATTTGGTATTTGAGATAATAGTTAGTGGAGAATATCTCTCCACCATTATCTCCGATTTTTTGGAGAAAATCGTGGGTGGTTTTAGGGTTTCACCCAGTAATTATACTGGGTTGAAACCGTATCACAATACACAGAAAAAATATTGATTTCCTCTCAATCGAATTCTGCTCTCGAGTTCTATATCTCTCTACCGTCTTCAACATAAATCCTTGTGGACACATTAAGAATGCTTTGTCAGACCGTCTGTATGATCTTTATTCCCCGATTATGTTCCATAGAGGGTTGTGGAAAGCCTTGGAATTCAAATACAAGTCACAAGAAGATGGCACCAACATATATCTTGTGTCTCAGTATTTGAGATTCCAAATGGTTGATGAAAAACCAATTCTGGAGCAAGTGCATGAGCTTTAAGTTTTAGTAAGCAAACTGAAAATGCTTTGTATTGTTATTCCTGAAATTTTCCAAGTAGGAGCACTGATTGACAAACTGCCTCCATCATGGAAAGATTTTTCTAAAAGAATGATGCATAAAATCGAAGATTATTCTTTGGACGATTTACTAAAACACGTTGGTATTGAGGAAGAGGCACGTAATTGGGAAAGGAGAGACAAGTATGTGATGAATGCCAACAGCGTGCAGGCTGGAGGCAAGGGTAAGGGAAGGGCCGGAGGGCCAAACAGAAAGTGGAACTTGGGTCTACAAAAGACAAGTTTCAAGAGATCTGGTAGTCAATCGAACCTGGGACATAAGTTTAAGAGGGTCGGAAGATGTCACTTCTGCGGAGAGACGAGACACTATGCTCGTGAATGCAAGGACATAAAGTCTGGACCCCTGCTGCTAATTCTGTTTTGGGGATTCAACACCTTGTGGCGAATATTCATATGAAAGAGATTGACATGATCTTAGAGGCCTCCACGAGAATTATGGCTGCAAGAGGTGGCTGGTACTTGGACTTTAGAGCCACTGTTTATATTTGTGACTCTAGGTCCAAGTTTGTTGAATATTGAGCAAGTGATAGTTGCTAACAACGACCGTGTGGATGTCATTGGAATGGGTACCGTGCTACTGAAGTTTACTTCCGGCAAGACCGTCACTCTCCGAAATGTTTTCTTCACATGCCTTCCATTAACAAGGACCTCGTCTCTGCAAGCAAACTCGAAAAAAACGGGATTGGAATAAATATAGAGTCTAGGAAGATCGTGATTTACAAGAGAAAGACATTTATTTGAAAGAGATACCACCAAATGGGTATGTATCGTTTTAATCTGAGCGAAGATGGTTGTGAGGAGGTCGGAACAAGTGAATCAGTGAGAGAGCAAGGTGGATAGATGATGTGTGTAGGTAAGCCGGAGTGGTCGCAAGATTCAAGGTTTAAATCCTAAGGATACCATTGGATTGATCCCTTCTTGCATACTTAAATTAAACAAGGTTTAATCTTAGTGGCACCATTTTAACATTGTCTACCATCAATATCAGGAAAATTTCCACCCTAGTGGGGGATTGTTGGAAATTTGTAGGTTGGAAGTTAACCTTCCATCCCACATAGGTAGAATTGCCGATCTAGAAAACAACCGGATCTACAAAGAATTGCCGATCTAGAAAAGCATAGAATGATCCGCAAGGAAGAGGAAACACTTGCTTGTGGACACATTAAGAATGCTTTGTCAGATCGTCTGTGTGATCTTTATTCCCCGATTACGTGCCTTAGAGAGTTGTGGAAAGCCTTAGAATTCAAATACAAGTCACAAGAAGATGGCACCAACAAATATCTTGTGTCTCAGTATTTGAGATTCCAAATGGTTGATGAAAACCAATTCTGGAGTAAGTGTATGAGCTCCAAGTTTTAGTAAACAAACTAAAAATGCTTTCTATTGCTATTCCTGGAATTTTCCAAGTAGAGGAAGTGATTGACAAACTGCCTCCATCTTGGAAATTTTTTTTTTCTAAAAGAATGATGCATAAAACCGAAGATTATTCTTTGGACGATTTACTAAAACACCTTCGTATTGAGGATGAGGCACGTAATCGGGAAGAGAGAGGCAAGTCTGTGATGAATGCCAACAGCGTAAGGGTAAGGGAAGGGAAGGGAAGGGCCGGAGGGCCAAACAAAAAGTGGAACTTGGGTCCACAAAAGAAAAGTTTCAAGAGATCTGGTAGTCAATCGAACCCGGGACAGAAGTTTAAGAGGGTCGGAAGATGTCATGTCTGCGGAGAGACAGGACACTATGCTCGTGAATGCAAGGACAGAAAGTCCGGACCCCCAGCTGCTAATTCTTTTGACGAGATTCAACACCTTGTGGCGAATCTCTATATGGAAGAGATTGACATGATCTCAGAGGCCTCCACGAGAATTGTGGTTGCAAGAGGTGGTTGGTACATGGACTCTGGAGCCACTGTTCATCTTTGTGACTCCAGGTCCAAGTTTGTTGAATATGGACCAGTTCGAGATGGGAAGCAAGTGATAGTTGCTAACAACGGTCGTGCGGATGTCGTTGGAATGGGTACCGTGCTACTGAAGTTCACTTCCAGCAAGACTGTCACTCTCCAAAATGTTCTTCATGTGCGTTCCATTAACAAGGACCTTGTCTCTGCAAGCAAACTCGATGAAAACGGGTTTGGAATAAATATAGAGGCTAGGAAGGTCATGATTTACAAGAGGAAGATATTTATTGGAAAGGGATACTACCAATTGGGTATGCATCGCCTTAATCTGAGTGAAGATGGTTGTGAGGAGGTTGGAAGGAGTGAATCAGTGAGAGAGCAAGGTGGATAGATGATGTGTGTAGGTAAGCCAGAGTGGTCGCAAGATTCAAGGTTTAAATCCTAAGGATACCATTGGATTGATCCCTTCTTGCATACTTACGTTAAACATGGTTTAATCTTAGTGACACCACTGTAACATTGTCTACCATGAATGTCAGGAAACTTTCCAACCTGGTGGGGGATTGTTGGAAATTTGTAGGTTTGAAGTTAACCTTCCATCCACATAGGCAGAAACTTAATTTCTATAGAAGCTTATAAGGCTTTCTCTAGACGTGGGTTTTGAACATGTTGGTGGACTCATGGTGGGGTTCTTGAGTGGAAGGCCTAAAACACAAACGCGCGCGTGGTTGTGGCCGCTGGCACGGGCGCGGGATTTGTGAAGGTGGCGCGAGGAGGCGCACTTTGCACTTCGCACACCACATCGGAGCAGAAGGAGCCTCCCCCCGAGCTTCGAGTATATTTTTGATAAAAATTCATGAAGAGAAGGATAATTATCAGTTTTAATTTGGATAATTATCGGTTTTATTTTGAAATTAGTCAGATAAGATTTGATATTTGAGATAATAGTTAGTGGAGAATGTTTCTCCACCTTTATCTCTAATTTTTTGGAGAAAATAGTGGGTGGTTTTAGGGTTTTACCCAATATTTATACTGGGTTGGAACCGTATCACAATACACAGAAAAAATACTGATTTCCTCTCAATCGAATTATGCTCCCGAGTTCTATTTCTCTCTACCGTCTTCTACATAAATCCTTGCTTTATATTCGTTTTTGGTTGCTGTTCATAATGTACTACATCAAATCCTGGGGCTTTGCGACTAGCAGACTCACAACGTGTTAAGAGTGATCGTATAAAACCTTAAAGAACAGGTTCTACCGACTAGCAGACTCATAGCGTGTTAAGAGCTTTGCGACTAGCAGACTCACACTCTGCTTCTACCTCTTTCTTTCATTGATTCCATTGCGAAAGATAGATTCAATCTCTGTGAATTGACATATTTGAGGTGTTGGTTGGTTTGAATATTAAAAGGTTTAAGATTTGTCCGTTATATAATTAAATTTTATAAAGATTAAATCTTTATTTGGTTTTCATCTTTCTTATTAGAATATTTTTTTTTCAACAATTTTTAAGGTTTTATAACAAATGGACACCAAAAACTATCGTATTCTCAATCAAGACATGATGAAATTGGAAAAGTTTGACGGGTCAAGTTAGACTCGTTGGGTGGACAAAGTGAAATTTATGCTCATGGTGGTAAAATTCTACTATGTCTTGGATCCAAGTCTCCCTCCCATTCCCGAAGACCCAGTCCCTGTACCAAGAAAACAACCGGATCTTCAAAGAATTGCCGATCTGGAAAAACTTAGAATGATCCGCAAGGAAGAGGAAACTCTTGCTTGTGGACACATTAAGAATGCTTTGTCAGATCGTCTGAATGATATTTATTCCCCGATTACGTGCCCTAGAGAGTTGTGGAAAGCCTTGGAATTCAAATACAAGTCACAARAAGATGRCACCAACAAATATCTTGTGTCTCAGTATTTGAGATTCCAAATGGTTGATGAAAAACCAATTCTGGAGCAAGTGCATGAGCTCCATGTTTTAGTGATGTTGATCCCAGATCTCTCAATGACACTAATAATTAAGTTAAGAATAACCTAATTATATAGTTTGGATGAATAAAATGATGAACACTCAAGAACATTTTATGAACATTCAAAGAATATATTTGAGTGTCAAAGGTTTCACTTTATTTTAATGATATTGAAAAACGTAAAAGAGTCAAAGATTATATTAGGCCTAACCACCTATTTATATTGGTAATCAAGCTAAGAAGATAACTATCTAGTAAGACTATTTAGCTAATCTTCTAAGAAAAGATAAAGCTTATCTAAACAAGGATAATCATCAAAACAAGATAAACTTTATCTAAACAAGGATAATCATCAAAACAAGATAAACTTTGTAGAAAAGATAAAGCTTATCTAAACAAGGATAATCATCAAAGCTAGTCTTTGTCCCCCTCCCATCGGCACATGAGATCTGCCTAGTCTGTCTCTGATAGCCTTCTGGAACCATTCAAGTGTTGTTGTTGAGTACTTGAAGGCTTCAGTCAGCCTAAAGAATTTCTTCGTCCCAAACTCATTTTTGTATACAAGACCCAGTTTTGGTTGAGTAAGTACAGAGGCAGATCTTTTCTCCTGCAGACTAGTGAAGTCTTCATTGGGTGGAGTGTAGGATAGTCTGTCGATACCAAGTTGAAGAGCAAATTCAAAATCACTCTTAGCCCTGTACTTCACCAAGGTTTCCATCGTCTAAACGATCACTTTGTTTGGCATCCCAAATCGTATGCCCTGATCTTGTCGCTGAGTCGTATATACATAAAGCTCAATCAAGTCATATGGATTGAGATTGATCAAGTCATTGTCATTGAAGATGCTGACTTGACTATGGGCTCGCTCCACTGTGTACTCAATATACTTGATGGCTCTGTTTATGAAGGTGCTCATCTTGATGTCCATGACCAGCCTTATTCCATCGTTTGAAAAGACAACTTGTGGTGGTTGAGTAGTCTGTCTTACAAACCTGTGGCGTAGAGGTTCATTAACTTGGGTGAAAGTATTGGAGGATTGAGAGTCAAACCTTCATCACGATCATGGTATAGGTATTGATGGATGTTTTCCATCATCACTGGCTACTTTAGCGGCACCTCTAGACGTCTCCTTAGCGACTCCATGTTGGCAATTATTTCATCGACGACCCCTTGAGGAGGATGCCTCGATGAAGAGGAAACGTCCGCTTGCACCTGGGTTAGTTGGGTTGTGTTTGGGCTAAGGGTTGGGAGTGGGTTGGTGATGGAATGATTTCTTGTTGGGTTGGCTCAGATTGGGGTAGCTCTGGTTCATTGGGCTTAGGATGGGTGGTTTCTGGTTCATGGGTTTCTATTTGGGTGGTTTCTAGTTCATGGGGTTCTTTTTGGGTTGAAGGTTGTTGTGGTGAGGAAAGTTAGATGATTGTGGGTTCTGGTTGTATGGGTAAGGTGGTGAAAGGTTCTATGGTACGAGGGGTTGGTGAAGGGGTTAAGGGTAGGTTAGGAGTTGACGATGGAGTGAAGGGTAGGTTGGTTTATGTTTGAGGGGTGGATTGTTCTTCATCAGATGATGAACTTAGCTCAATAGGTTCTTGGGTGGTGGCGAAGGGAACATGTACATTGTGTACATCTTCAGAGGGTTGAGCCTCTGGTTCCCTTGCTTGGGTTCCTTGGGTTGTTGAGGGTGGTTGGTTTTGAGTTTGAGATGGTGGTGGTGGTGGTGGTGGTGCAGCAGACTCCATATTTTGAGCAGTGGTAGCCGGGTTCTCCCCCTCATGAGGACCAAGACCATGATCATCTTGGTCTGGATCCTCATGCCTCGGCCTCTTCTGCGGACGACTGGTGGAGCACGATGTTGTGCTCCTTTTCTTCTTTTTCTCTTTCCTGAAGGTCGCAAGATACGCCTTCAGGACCTGCTGTCCGCGACTCTCCTCCATCGAGTGAAGGAGAGAGTGGGTGCGAGCCTGTTGTTCGACAAGGCTCTGGGAGAGAGCCTTGGTTGGCTGTGAGGCTCGATGGATGAACTTTGCACTTATCTCATTGAAAGATGAGATAAGCGCCTTTGACAGAGCCCTTAAGTCGGCTCTAGTGGCAAACTCCATTGATGGATTGTAAGATTTCTTGAAAAATGGATGTTTTGAT
>NC_037539.1:17872374-17874076 GCF_001531365.2 Cynara cardunculus var. scolymus | reverse complement strand
ATTTGTATAGAGTTGATTTCAATAACATTTGTTTAGACTATTTATCTCACTAAGCCATGTGCTTATCCCGTTAGCTCACCATTTTTTTTTTCAGGAAAGAAAGGAGATAAAGGCAAGAAACCGGTGTAGTTAGTTCGTGATCAGTTCGGGGATCGTTGCCAAGTTTTGGTATATATATATAATTACGTCTAGTTTATATTTYGGGTTGTAAATGTATCCGAATAGTTATTATATTGACCCGACTTTTGGTTAGTAAATGTTTAATCTTAAGAATTTGTAAGCTTTTATTTTGGATTTTCAAATACTTACTAAAATGTAATTAACTTTTGGTGGATTACCTAGAAATGATATCCCGTATGTATATTTTGGGTTATTAAAATATGGTATGTAACCGGGGTGTTACAAATATGGTATCAGAGCAGTGGTTTGAGGGATTTAGATATCAGAAATGATATCGAGACTCAAACCTAGTCATTGAGATCGTATAGTAACTAGGCTATGATAAAATACGGGATATGGACCAGTTGGAGAAATCTATGTGGGGATGGGACCAAGGATAGAGTTATCTAATAAGTATTTGTTAAAACTTTCAGTAAATGGCTGACGGTGACACAGCAAGCCATACGCCGACAGACCCACACACGGGGGAAAACGACTTTGAGGGAAGCCATGATCAAACGATCCCTCATATTGGGGGCAATGATTCGGGTAACACTAGAAACGATGAGGAAGCCCCTACATCTCCTCGAACAGAAAGATTGATGAAAATGATGGCTGATCAGATGAAATCATTGAYTGAGCAAATGAAAGCCGCATTGGAGGAACAAAGACAGGAATTTGAGAAGAGGTTATAAGAGCACAATCCAACAAAAGCACCGAAACCAGACGACAAGGGTAAAGGTACGATCGTAACCGACGATGTGCCGAAACCCAAAATAGATCGGGTCTCATTCAAAGCGTTTCGTAGCAGTGGAGCAACAGAGTATACARGACAATCAGATCCTGTTTTAGCTATGCAATGGGTTCAGAACACCGAAAAAGTGCTCTGAACTATTCGCGTATCTGACGAAGACAAGGTGAGATATGCATCGGCTATGTTGACGGATCGAGCATTGGTTTGGTGGGATAATACGTACGAGTCACTAGACTCGAATACTCGCGAGAACATGCTTTGGGATGAATTTCGATCAAGGTTCTTTGAAYAATACTGCCCAATGGATCTCCAACGTCGCCTTGAGAAAGAGTTCTGGGAATTGAAACAAGGCACCATGACTGTGATGGAGTATGAGACCGAGTTCAACCGAAAACTACGATTCGCACAAAGATTTTTAAGCACTGAAGACGATACGGTCGAACGTTTTGTGGGTGGGTTACGAAGAGAAATTCGAATTTTTTTGGTAAATCGTGAAGTTCCAAGTTTTGTCAAGGCGGTAGAATTTGCTCRAAGATGTGAGCATGATCTGTCAATACCGGATGATCCGACCCCGGCAGCAAAGCGACCTTGCACTGGAAAGACTACCTCAGTCCCGACACATCGATCTCCCAGGTTCTTTACACCGAGACAGGCGCAGACGCATAATACACCTCGTAGTACACCTCAGGCATACTCTTTACAATCGAACGCCCCGAGGACTTGCCAAAGATGTGGCAAGAGTCATGTTGGACGATGCAATGTTGAACCATCCTGTGTTCGATGTTTTTG
>NC_037539.1:17861452-17872274 GCF_001531365.2 Cynara cardunculus var. scolymus | reverse complement strand
GGGGGGGGTTGGAAGATTTATAAATAGCCTAAACATGCAAAATAAATTGGGAACTTTAAACAGTAATAAGAACAAGACTAGTAATGAGCATAAATCAACTAATCATTTGGATTATATATCATCGACTCGTTTAAATAAATACTTTCTCGATAGAATTCAGTTTGGCATGAACATTAAACACGCGCCAATGCCTCATTTGTTACAAAAGCACGATTAGTATAAAACGCTTTACRACTAATCTCTAATTAGCTAATCTAGTCTAGTCAAGGACTTAGAGTTCAATTGCTAATCGCATTAGGACCAACAAATACCAAACCTAACCAACAATCGGACGCCGATTATTTGGGTTAGATTGTACAACCTTACGACACTTGCAACTAACACACATGCCTCAATTGGGTATCGCTTGCTACTCCAAGAAACCTAAGAACAATTACGTATTCAAAAATTCCTCTAGCATAACGAGTTCAAATCAGAAAAAGCAAGGGATCCAACTCACAAATTCTAACTTAAAATGCATAGGACTGAAATTCAAAGATTGCACAAATGCATTCAATCGATTCTGAAACAAAATTGAGTCTCAWCTCATCCAAATTTCAAGTCGATTATAAACCCATTACTAGAATAAAGAGATTAGCTACGCATAATCGAGTACTTACAAAATACTTGTAAAATAGAATTTAGGAAGAACCTGGAAAACTCGTTCCAAAATCGATTCTATATCGACAGCCTTTTCAATCGACTGCCTGTTGTCTCCTCCCGATTCCACAATTTACAGCATTTCGATTTACAGCCTCTCCTTTCTCTTTTTCCCTCAATCGATCAACTGCTTGCTGYTGTCCTCTTTCTCCCGTCTACTRCTTCCTTCGCTTGGATAACCTGCTATCCTCGACAGCTTCTTCTTCTCCTCGGCTGCTCGATGACAGCCCCTTTGCTGTCTTTCTTAACCAACCTGCTGTTGTCCTCTTTCTATCGACAGCCTCTATCGACCGGTTCTGCTGTCTCTCTCGACCTGCTACCTTCTTCTCGAGCCCCTTCCTCCTATCGAACAGCCTCTTGGCTCCAATCGAACTGCCCCCTTCGATCGATTCTGCTTCCTTCCTCCAATCGAACAGCCTCTCCTTTGATCGATTCTGCTTTGTCGCTCGATGACCTGCTGCCTCGCCTCTCGTTCCTCTCGATCTTTTCTCTTCGATCGACAGATTCTGCTTTAAATCGACAGCCGCTGTGCGCTATCCCTCTCTCGGTTGCTTCTGTACCGACAGCCCCTTGCGACCACTCGTACTCGCCCATGATCTCCTGCTCTCGCTGCCCACGATCTCTGCAACACGATCTCCCGTCTTTCCCCCTGTTTGGCTACTGCACGACCTCTAAATCTCAATCGATGTTGGTCTTGGGCAGCAGCCCTGCTTCTTCTCTTCTTTTCTTTTCTTTTACACGGGCTTGGGCTTGCTTTTGGACTGCCCTTTTTTTGTTCTTTTGGGCTGCTGGACTGCAGTTTCTGCTTTGTGCTGTTTGGCCATAAAAACAATAAAATTTTCAACTTAATTAGCCCCAAGAAGTTATATATCAACTCACAATTAAATTAGACCTATTTAAGCATCTAATTGACATTAATTTCAGGGTACTTTGACGTAAAAAAAATGTATAAATTTAAGCTTATCAGAATCTCTATCTTCTGGATTTTCAATCCTCTGTGGGACAAGACACCCTCTGCCTTGTATCCCATAAGAGTGGTGAAAGTTGGCTATGGCATAAAAAATGCTCATAACTCAACTTTGATGTCCTAAGGATGCTATCCAAACAGAAGCTGGTTAAGGGGATTCCGGATCTCAATTTTGAAAAAGACCATCTGTGCTCAACCTGTGAGATGGGAAAGTTGAAACGGGCCTTGCATAAAACTAAATCAGAAACTTCTTGCACCAAGCCCTTGGACATGATCCACATAGATATCTGTGGACCCATATCTACACAAAGCCTCTCTAGAAAGAAGTACATATTGGTACTAGTTAATGAATACTCCAGATACACCCGGGTTGAGTTTGTAAAGAAGAAATTAGATGTTCCTGACCTACTCATTGGTGTGATGAAAAGGCTACAATTCCTTCTACAACGCAAACTCATAAAATTAGAATCGACAATGGAACTGAATTCATAAATGCCAGAATCGATGAATACCTCATCAGTGAAGGCATCTCTCAAAACTTTTCAGCAGCCAGAACTCCACAACAGAATGTAGTGGAGCAAAGGAACAGAACCCTCGTGGAAGCAGCAAGGACCATGCTTGCTTCATCGAAGTTACCTATCACCTTCTGGGCTGAAGCTATTTCCACTGCCTGCTTCACCCATAATCAATCTATCATCACCAAGAGGCACCAGAAAACACCCTATGAGCTCATCAATCAAAGAAAACCTACTGTCAAATACTTCCATGTCTTTGGGTGCAAATGCTTTGTACTCAATGATAGAGAATATCTTGGCAAGTTCGACAAGAAAGCAGATGAAGGGATCTTTGTGGGATATTCTCAAACCGCAAATGTCTACAGAGTCTACATCAAAAGGACAAAGATTGTCATCGAAAGCATCAATGTGTCCTTTGATGATTCCACACCCATGACTTTTGGACACAACAGTTCAGGACTCATACATCAACAGAGAGCCTCTGTTGAAGTCTCAGTCCTGAACTGTTGTGTCCAAAAGTCATCGGTGTGGATTCATCAAAGGACACATAGCCTCTGATTCATCACTTGGCAAACCCAATGAATCAGAGTTAGCTCAATTATTTGAAGACATCTTCGAAGAAGAAGTAGTTTCTGGACATGCACCTATTGCAAAACCCACTTCTAGAACCGATGAACAACATGAAGTCACCAATGCTAAAGGTACAACTCTTATTGAAACTCATGTTACTTCACCTTCTACTTCTTCGGTGTCTTCAGATCAAGAACCAGAACAAGAGCCTCATTCTAGAGATGATCTCTTCGAGGGGGAGCAAGCAGTTCAATCGATCGATGAAGAACTGCATCCTATTGCTCCAGAACCCCAATCGAGACAAGTGGACAAAAGACCATCCACATTACCAAATCATTGGTGATCCAACATCTGGTGTCAAGACAAGATCCGCAACAACTAATAAATGCCTCTTCGCCAACTTTCTGAGCATGATAGAACCGAAGAAGATTTCTGAAGCCCTATAAGACCCAAACTGGATAGACGCTATGCAAGAAGAACTACTCCAGTTTGAGAGAAACAAAGTGTGGTCCCTCATGCCTCTACCCAAAGGGTAGACGTCCATAGGAACCAAATGGGTCTTTAGAAACAAGAAGGACGAAGATGGCATAGTCATATAGAACAAGGCCAGGCTTGTTGCCAAGGGCTACTGCCAGGAAGAAGGGATTGACTATGATGAAACTTCTGCTCCCGTTGCAAGACTTGAAGCTATCAGGATATTCCTAGCCTATGCAGCACACAAAGGCTTCAAGGTATATTAGATGGATGTCAAGTCTGCCTTTCTAAATGGTAAGCTTCAAGAAGAAGTACATGTGCAGCAGCCATCTGGGTTTGAAGATCCAAAACATCCAGAGTACGTCTACTTTCTAGACATAGCCCTCTATGGGTTGAAACAAGCACCCAGGGCCTGGTATGAAACTCTCTCCAAGTTTCTCATCAAGAATGGATTCGAAAAAGGTAAAAGCGATACAATCCTCTTTCTCAAGAAGCATAAAGGTGACATACTACTAGTGCAAATATATGTGGACGACATCATATTTTTTTCTACAAATGCAAAACATTGCGAAAAATTCTCAGAGTTGATGAAAAGCAAATTTGAGATGAGTATGATGGGAGAACTTAGTTTCTTCCTTGACCAAGGGATTTTCATTAATCAGTCCAAGTATGTGACTGACCTTCTGAAGAAAAACTCTCTCCCAAATTCACCATCGATGAGAACACCTATGGCTACAGGAGCTAAGTTATTTGTTGATCCATCAGGAAAATCTGTAGATGTAACAACCTACAGAGGCATGATTGGATCACTCCTGTATCTAACCACTAGTAAACCAGATATTACGTTTGCTACAAGTCTTTGTGCAAGGTATCAATCCAATCCTAAAGAATCTCATCTCTCTGCGGTCAAGAGTATCTTTAGATACCTCAAGGGAACCTCTTCATTGGGTCTCTGGTATCCTAAGAACTCTGGAATTGATCTAATAGCCTACATAGATGCAAATCATGCAGGTTGTAAGCTTGATAGAAAGAGTACGTCTGGAAGCTGTCAACTATTGGGGGACAAGCTGGTAAGTTGGACATCCAGAAAACAAAATTGTGTTTCAACTTCTACATCAGAAGCAGAATATGTTGCTGCTGCTTGTTGTTGTTCACAAGTTCTCTGGATGAAGACTCAACTTAAGGATTATGGCTTTCAATATGAAAAGATACCCATCCTCTGTGACTCCAAGAGTGCAATAGCCATCTCTACAAATCCTGTGCAATATTCCAAGACCAAACACATTGATGTAAGGTACCATTTTTTGAAAGACAATGTCGAAAAAGGTAATATAGAGATGTACTTTGTTCCTACAGAGATTCAACTTGCTGACATTTTTGCGAAAGCTCTTGATGAGAAAAGATTTTTATTTCTAGTCAGCAAGATGGGTACGCTGAATCTCACCACTTAGAGGCAATCCTTAGTTTGAAACCAAAGATACTCAATATCTTGATCTCGAACTTGGTCTCCCTCATTCATTAGTACATATAAATTAGTCATATTTCATCATTTGTGGAACCAGAGCCTCTGGTTCCAAAGACCAGAGCTTCTGGTTTCCAAGTCCTTTGCGACCAGAGCCCTCTGGTCCTAATTGGACTTCACATACATCATTATATTACATCCTTTCATCATGTTTGCATCGCCTTCAGAACCAGAGCCTTTGGTTCTAAAGACTAGAGACTCTGGACTCGATGCCTTTGCAACCAGAGCCCTCTGGGCCCAAAGGCTCAATCTTTTCATAACTGTCTACATGCACTTAACCAAATTTCATATTTGTATGCATCGCCTTTGCAACCAGAGCCTCTGGTTCTAAAGACTAGAGCCTCTGGATTGGTTGTCTTTGGAACCAGTGCCCTCTGGTCCCAAAGACCCATCCTTTTTCATATCCTTAAACTTAACAAATTACCATCTCAACGCATAATCATTCACAACCAAAGCCTCTGGTTGTATAGACCAGAGCCTCTGGCCATCCATTTCAACCTCCTTATTGATCCTAGGGGGAGTTTTTAACTCAATACACAACCCTATGCATCATTTGAAGGGGAGTTTTGCATTCATCATCATGCACCCATATTGTACACAACATGCATTTAGACACGTGTCCACCAACATTAATGACACGGTGCAGATAAGACGGCCCACGATCACTCTAATAAATCACCTTTTTGCCAAATGTCTCAGTCTATAATCATTACTTTTTCAATATTATTTCTAAAACCCAAAAACCGTTCCCCTTCTCCACCTATATATACCCTTCTTCTCCAAACCATTTGTTCTTTACGCTTCCAAAACCTCCAAGAACTCAAGGCGAACAGCACACAAAAAACCTGCAACTCTTCAACAATGACATCCTCCGCTTCCGACGAATCCCATAACAACGACAGCACGTGCAATCGACCGGCGCAAAAAGCCGTGCACTGGTTTTTCTCCCAATAAAACCCAACAATCACGCCACTGATCTACACACAAACCTGTTTGAAGACAGGTTCGCAATAATGATAGAGTTCTTCCAAAACTGCATCTCAAATACGTTCAACAATACTGGCAGACATGCAAATTCTACACCAAAAACCATCATGGGGGACATTGATGTCCCAAATGACATGGTTTGCTTGGTCGAAATTTCCCGCACAAAGGTCTCCAAGGTACTATGCATCCCTACTCCCCAAGAACTCAACATTGAACAATACGCTGAGCCACCCACGAGTTTTGACATCCTCTAGTTCATCAATATGCTGGGTTACAACCGTGACCTACGCAACGCATCTGACTTCAAGAGGCAATTTGTTGATCCCAGATCTCTCAATAACACTGATAATCTAGTTAAGAATAACCAAATTATAGTGTTTTAATGAAGAAAGTGATGAACACTCAAGAATGAATTATAAACAATAAAGAACAGTCTTGAGCGTCAAAGGTTTCACTTTATTGATAATAAAAATGTAAAAAGAGACATTTAGTACAATAGGCCTAATCACCTATATATACTAGAAAACTAATTAGAAGATAACTATCTAACGAGACTTTTGAGATAATCTTCTATTAACAGATAATGTTTATCTAAACTGTTGATAAGCTTTAATATTAAGATAAACTTGAAGTGTAGCTGTCGACTTGTCATCTCCAGCTATCTTCCTTGGTATGATGAATCATCCTTATCTTTAAATATTCATCGTATGTCTTTGGATGAATTGCTGAATAATTCTCTAAGTGTTGTTGACCAAAGGGGCGATGAAGATGCTCTTTCCATCGCATCCCTGGTCGTCCATCGGCCCTCTGGTTGTTCTGCAGACTTAGCCAATTCTGCCTTGATGTCTTCATCGATCTTCTGGTTGTTCTTCACTTATTGTTTTTCATTACTTTTTCACTTTATGAATTATGGGACTTAACAATCTCCCCCTAAGTAATGAAAGAACAAACATAGACTAATCTAGAAACAATTATGAAGAACAAAGACTAATCTAATAGAAAAACATCAAATTCCAAATTTTCATTGGATGATGAAATTCTTACAATACTGGAATCAAAAGACATCATTTTTAGGCACAAGTTTACAACTCATCATGATCTACCTTGAAATATATCTCTGAAGCGCAGAAGCAGTCTTCGATAACCGATGACTGTCGATATCTCATGGATGAGTTGACTCTCTTCTTTTCTTGGCACGTAATTTCTACCTAGTCTTTCTCTGATGACTTTCTGAAACCATTCAAGTGTATCCGATGAATACTTGAATGCCTCARTWAGTCTAAARAATTTATTTGCCCCAAACTCATTCTTGTAAACAAGTCCAAGTTTGGGTTGAGTTAAGACTGAGGCAGATCTTTTCTCCTGCAGGCCTTGGAAGTCTTCATTTGGTGGAGCACAGGAAAGTTTTTTAATGCCTAAACGAAGGGCAATTTCAAAATGACTCTTTGCTCGATGGTTTACCAGGGTCTTCATTGTTTTTACAACCGCTCTATTCGCCATTCCAAACCTGATGCCGTTGTTCTGCCTTTGAGTCGTGTATGTGTATAGTTTAATCAAGTCATAGGAATTGAGGTTGATGAGGTCATTTTTGTTGAACACGCTAATTTGCCCATGTGCTTTGCCCACTATGAACTCGATGTATCGAATGGCTCTATTGGTGAAGGTCTTCACTTTTAAATCCATGACCCTCCTTATCCCATCGTTCGAGAAGACAGCCTGTGGTGCTTGTGTGGTCTGTCTAATGAACCAATGGTGTAAGAGGTCCATGGACTCGGGCGATAAAATCGGAGAATTGATGGTCAAACTTTCATCACGGTCTTGGTACAAGTATTGATGGATGTTTTCCATCATAATGGGTTCCCTGGGTGGCAACTCTGGACGTCTCTGCAGCGACTCCATGTTTTGTATAATCTCATCAACCAAGCTCTGCAGAGGATGCCTCGATGAAGAGGGAATATCTGCTTCCACCACAGGTGGTTAGGTTGAGGGTTATGTATGGGTTGGTGAAGGTATGGTTTCTTGTTGGGTTGGTTCGGCTTGGGTTGGTTCTGGTTCATTAGGTTCGGTTTGGGCGGTTTCTAGTTCATGGGGTTCTGTTTGGGTTTGAGGTTGTTGGGGTGTTGAAGGTTGGCTTATTATTGGTTCTGGTTGTATGGATAAGGTGAAGGGTTCTGTGGTGCGAGGGGTTGGTAAAGGGGTTAAGGGTAGGTTTGGTGTGGGTGATGGAGTAAAAGGTTGGTTTATTTCTGTTAGTGGGGTGGTTGGCTCTTCATCGGTGGAGGAACTCAACACGATGGGTTATGGGGTTGTAGCAAAGGGAACATGTACATTTTGTACATCTTCAGAGGGCAGAGCCTCTGGTTCCCTTGCTTGGGTTCCTTCGGTTGAGGTTGGTTGTTGTGTTTGTGATGGTGGTGGTGTAGCGGATTCCGTTTGTTGTGCAGACGCGACCTCTGTCTCCCTCTTATGAGGTTCAAGACCTTGATCATCGGGGTCTGGATCCTCATGCCTTCGTCGTTTGAGGGAGCGGCTTGATGAGCAGGATGCCTTGGACCTGTTCTTCTTCCATAATCATATGTGGTCGGCCAATGTACGGACCCGATCCTTGTTGTGCTGTTGTTCCATGGTGCGGAGGAGAGTGTTGGTTCGATCTTGCTGTTGTTGAAGACTCTTCCTCCGTGCAATGGTAGGCTCAATCGATCTGGCAGCAAACTTTGCACCTATCTCATTGAACAATGAGATAAGTGCCTTGGACAGAGCCCGAAGGTCGGCTTTGGTGGCAAAATCTGTACTTGAGGTGGGTGGTGGCGGATGTTGATGCAGGATGGGGAAGGTTGGCAATGAGATTCCTCACCTTTGCAGTGACGGAGGATAAGGCTTCATCAAAGGATGGCCCTATAGAGGGAAGTGGGGGTGGAGTAGGCTGGGGGATTTGGGCTAATATTGTGGCGGGGAGTGGGGTGAGGGTGGTTTGGATGGTGGCCATTTGGTGGGTAAGGGTGGCAAGGGTTTCATCGATAGATGGAGTGGATGGAGGTGGGGGTTGTTGAGGGATTTGAGAGATGATGGAGGTTGGTAGGGTGTTAAGGTTTTGGAGGATGGTTTGTAGTTGGGTGATGATGTAGGTAAGGTTCTCATCGGCCTCAGTTGCCTGGGCCATGAGAGTGGCGATGGATTGGATGAGGATTTGGTTTCTTTGGGTGACAAGGGAGGATGTGGTATTGTGGTGTTGGGTGATGGTTTGTTGGAGCATTTGGAGACGTGTGGTATTGTCTCGGGTTTGGGTTTCAATTTGGGAGAGGTGGCCCTGCAGGATTGCCAGGGCTTGTTGAAGGTCAAAGGTATCGGTTGAGGGTGGGTTGTCAGCAATCCCTTGAATGATGAGTTTAAGGTCTTCCAAGGACCGTACTGAATCGACAAAGGCTTGGAACTCGGCCTTTGTGACCAGGTCTGTAATTAGGGTAACCCCTGCGGCAACGGATGCTGCAGGTTGGGTCTCTGCTCCGGAGGCGCATTCTTGGCCTTGTGAGAATGTGGGCCTAGAAGGACTTCCATCATGTCCTTGATAGCCCTCAAGAGAGGAGCTATCTCGTGATGTTGCGACATCAGCTTCTTCTTCCTCGGCTTCAGAGGCCGGGTAAGTGAAGTGAATGTGTGTCCCCTTTGGTAGATCAAATATCGAAGGGGGATGTCATGAAAGGAAGATCGCTCTGAATGATCTTGGGGTTGCTCAATGTCAGAAGCAACATATGCTTCTGTGTGTGTGATTGGTTGTGTCGAGCCCTGAGGTGAAGGGGCTCTTATATCTTCATCACTTCTCTATTGGGAGAGGGGTGATGGAAAATGGGGTTCCTCGGCTAATTCATCCCCAGAGGCCCAAAGAATGGCCTCTGGATGGCTAGCTGGGGTTGGGATTGGACTGGGTCTTCGTTGTTCAATACTCCTGTGGCTTTGTTCACCAGGGGTAGATGATGTGGTTGCCCTTTGGGTAGTGGGTGGAGGAATTGTATGAGTAGGGCCGGGGGAGGCACGATGAGTAGCATCATCATCATCATCATCTTCATCATCCGATGAAGATGTCTCATGTACTCCCTCGCTTTGTGGGGGCACGGCTCTAATCGCTCTGGGGTAGCTGCCCTCGGTTTCTGGAATAGCATAGAGCATTCATAGGTTGGCGTATCTCAGATGTCGATGGAATGACATTGAGCATAGCCCTTGAGAGTGGGTGGTTGATGGTGTAACCCTCCTTCGAGATGGTTGGTCGATGGCCGTGCATCTTGTAGACTGGCGTGAAGGGCTCCTCAGCCGGTAGTCCATGTTTCCTCATTGCGTCTCCAATGACGAGGGCGAGGAAACGAGGGAAGAGAACCACTGATAGAGGCTTGCCAGCGGCTTGGAGTTTGCATTTCTTGACCACCACCGAATGAATCTCATTGTAGATGAGAAAGGCATAGTCAAGGTTCAGATTGAAGAATAGCCCATACATGATCGTCATGATGTTTATGTTCCCATGGTCCAATGACCCCAGTTTGCATGTGAGGGCCCTGTTGAGGATGGAGAAGAACATGTTCCACATCGGCGGGAGGAATTGACGTTTGAAGTCGAAGACGTTGCGGAGGTCACGATTGTAACCAAGTATCATGACGAAACATAGAATGTCGTCAGTGGTGGGTGGTTCGTCATATTAGGCAATTCCAAGCTCCCGTCGAGTGGGAATGCACATAACTTGAGAAATTTTAGCCTGCGAAATCTTAAGCGAGCATATCATGTCGTTTGGGCCATCCATGTCCCCTACTATTCCATGGTTTTCTGGGTCAAACTCACATGTTTGCCAATATTGCTGGACATACTTTAGTGGTACACCGGTGTCAGCAAGAGTTAGGGCGGGGAGGAGAATACAGTTCTTGAAGAACTCGATCACGATGGCAGAACGTTCCTCGAATAGTGTGTTTTGAAGTTCAATAGCATGGTTGTTTGGCTTCATGGGTAAGAACACGATAGCACAACTGTCGGCACAAGTGGATTGGACTCTGCTGTCATTGTTGTTCGATTCGTGGGAGGCGAAGGAGGCCATTGTTGAGGAAGTTG
>NC_037539.1:17859050-17861392 GCF_001531365.2 Cynara cardunculus var. scolymus | reverse complement strand
TTGATTATTATATTAAAATAATCATGAAAAAATAGAGGCTGTTGGGTAATGGACGATATGATTTGGAGATCGTGAGCCCTCTTGATTGTACATGCCATTAATGTTGGAGGACACGTGTCAAGGCGGGGTAAGGGAAGGGTAATTTGAAAAGGTTTATGGGGAACAGACTGTATGAGGTGTCAGGCGCGTGTGAGGATGACGTATGGATTATTTGAAATAAGAAGTTATTCCAAATAATATCTCAAGAAATATGTATCCAAAAGTAATTTAAATTTAAAATCCCATCTAATTGGAAGATTAATAATAATTGCAAAGTTTTGATCTTCAAAAAACCCATGTTGTATAGTTTTTAGTCACAAAAAGCTGCAATTTTGTATCATTTTTTAAAAGAATTTTGCAATTAAGATGGGTTTTGTGAATGAAAGATATTTTGTCATGGAACCAGAGGTGTTCTAGTTGACCATGACACGTTGGGTGGGGAACCAGAGGGGCTCTGGTTGAACATCAATGAAGGAATTCATCGATGAAATGTTGGATTGCATGATTGATAGGCCTTGGATGACTAACCAGAGGCCCTGGAAAAGCATTGACAATCCATTTTGTAGAACCTGAGGAGTTCTGGTTAAATTCATATTTACCATTTAGGCCACAGGCTCTGGATAGTAGAACCAGGGGCTTTGGATGGAAAATGCATATGGTTTGAATGGTTTTGAGGTTTGCAAAAAGTTCCCCCTTGAATGATGCATGAAGAATGGTTTTGAGGTTTGCCAAAAATTCCCCCTCAAACAAATAATAATGAAGAATTAGTGGGCCAGAGGCTCTGGTCTATACAACCAGAGGCTCTGGTTGTGAAGAATGATGAAATTAAGATATGCAATGTGGCTAAGTATGCGAGTGAAGAGGGGCTCATGTTCCAAAGACAATGAATCCAGAAGCTCTGGTCTTTAAAACTAGAGGCTTTGGGTGCAAAGATAAGAAAAAAGATGTATGAGAGAATGGTTAAGGATATGGGAAAGAGTATAGAGGTTGAGCCTTTGAGACCAGAGGGGCGCAGGTTCCAAAGACTTTGAATCCAGAGGCTCTGGTCTTAAAGACGATGAAACAAAGTAGGAAAATATGATTTAAGTCCATGTGAAGTGAGAAGAAGGAGACTCTTTGGGTCTAGAGAGGCTTTAGTTGCAAAGAGTAGGAATCCAGAAGCTCTGGTCTTTAGAACAAGAGAATCTGGTTGTTGTAGATGGGAACTTGATATCGCTGGTTTCAAAGGATTTGGAAACCAGAGGCTCTGGTCTTTAGAACCAGAGGCTCTGGTTGAGAAGGTAATACTTAGTGGAGAAAACTAAGTATTTGCTTTGGACCAGAGGGGCTCTGGTTCCAAAGGCGATGAAAATTGTTTGCCAAGTATTAATCGAAGTGATTCTAAAAGGCCAGAGGCTCTGGTCTGTATGGCCAGAGGCTCTAGTTTAGGACACTTGAAGTTTATGGCAAATATTTTATATATCACTTATAAGCATAACCATGAGATATTGAAAATCTCTAATATATATATTGCCTTTACGTGGTGAGATTCAGCATACCCATCTTGCTGACTAGGAATAAAAATCTTTTCTCATCAAGAGCTTTTGTGAAAATGTCAGCAAGTTGAATCTCAGTGGGAACAAAATACATTTATATATTCCCTTTTTCAACATTGTCTTTCAAAAAATGGTACCTTACATCAATGTGCTTGGTCTTGGAATGGTGCACTGGGTTTGCGGAGATTGCTATGGCACTCTTGGAGTCACAGAGGATAGGGACTTTGTCATATTGGAAACCATAGTGCTTGAGCTGAGTCTTCATCCAGAGAACTTGTGAACAACAACTAGCAGCATCAACATACTCTGCTTCTGCTGTGGATGTTGAGACACAATTTTGTTTTCTGGATGTCCAACTTACCACCTTGTCCCCCAAGAGTTGACAGCTTCCAGACGTGCTCTTTCTATCAAGTTTGCAACCTGCATGATCTGCATCTATGTAGGCTATTAGATCAAAGCTAAAGTTCTTTGGATACAAGAGACCCAATGATGGAGTTCCTTTGAGGTATCTAAAGATCCTCTTGACTACAGAGAGATGCGATTCTTTAGGATTTGATTGATATCTTGCACAAAAACATGTAGCAAACATAATATCTGGTCTACTAGCAGTTAGATACAGGAGTGATCCAATCATGCCTCTATAGGTTGTTACATCCATAGGTTTGCTTGATGGATCAGCAAATAACTTAGCGCCTGTAGCCATAGATGTTCTCATCGACAATGAATTTGAGAGAGAGTATTTCTTCAGAAGGTCAGTCACATACTTGG
>NC_037539.1:17857111-17858840 GCF_001531365.2 Cynara cardunculus var. scolymus | reverse complement strand
GAATCCATTATTGATGGGAAAGGTATATAGAGTTTCATACCAGGCCCTGGGTGCTTGCTTCAGCCCATAGAGGTCTTTATCCAGAAAATAGACGTACTCCGGATGTTTTGGATCTTCGAATCCAGGAGGCTGCTGCACGTAGACTTCTTCTTGAAGCTTGCCGTTGAGGAATGCAGACTTGACATCCATCTGATGGACGCGTAGGCTAGGAATATTCTGATGGCTTCAAGTCATGCAACGGGAGCGAATGTCTCATCATAATCAATCCCTTCTTCCTGGCGGTAGCCTTTGGCAACAAGCCTTGCTTTTTTCCTTATTACGATGCCATCTTCGTCCTTCTTGTTTCGGAAGACCTATTTGGTTCCTATGGCCATCTTCCCTTTGGGTAGAGGCATAAGGGACCATACATTGTTTCTTTCAAACTGGAGTAATTCTTCTTGCATCGCGTCTATCCAGTTTGGGTTTTGTAGGGCTTCTGAAATCTTCTTTGGTTCTATCATGCTCAGAAAGTTGGCGGAGAGACATTCATTTGCAGTGGTAGATCTCGTCTTGACACCAGAGGTTGGATCACCAATGATTTGATGGTGTGGGTGATCTTTTGTCCACTTGGTTCTTGATTGGGGTTCTGGAGCAACAGGATGCAGTTCTTCATCGACCGATGGAACTGCTTGCTCCCCCTCGACGAGATCATCTCCAGAGTTAGAATCTGGATCTTGATCGTGATCTGAAGACACAAAAGAAGATGGTGAAATAACATGAGTTTCAGTAAGTGATGCACTTTTAGCATTGGAGACTTCATGGTCTACATCTGTTCTGGAGATAGATTTTGCATTTGGCTCATGTCCAGAGATTACTTCTTCATTGAACATGTCTTCAAATAATTGTGCTAACTCTGATTCATTGGGTTTGCCAAGTGATGAAACACATGCTCTTCTTTGAAGTCTGAGTTCTGAACTATTGTGTCCAGAAGTCATAGGTGTGGTATCATCAAATGACACATTGATGCTTTCAATGACGATGCTTGTCCTTTTGATGTAGACTMTGTAGGCTTTGGYGGTTTRAGAATAGCCSAGRAAAATTCCTTCATCAGCTTTCTTGTCAAACTTGCCAAGATATTCTCTATCGTGAGTACAAATCATTTGCACCCAAAGACATGAAAATATTTGACACTTGGTCTTCTTTGGTTGATGAGCTCATATGGTGTCTTCTGGTGTCTCTTGTTAATGATTGATCGATTCTGGGTGAAGCATGCAGTGGAAATAGCTTCAGCCCAGAATGTGATGGGTAACTCCGATGAAGCAAGCATGGTCCTTGCAGCTTCCACTAGAGTTCTGTTCCTTCGCACTACTACTCCATTTTGTTGTGGAGTTCTTGTTGATGAGAAGTTTTGTGTAATGCCTTCGCTGAAGAGGTAGTCACCGATTTTGGCATTTTTGAATTCAGTTCCATTGTCGCTTCTAACCTTCACTAGTTTTTTGGTGTAGAAGGACTTGAAGCCTTTTCATCTCTCCAATTAGTAGGTCTGGAACATCTGATTTCTTCTTTACAAATTTAATCCAAGTGTATTTAGAGTATTCAATGACCAGTACTAGCATATATACTTCTTTCTAGAGAGACTTTGAGTTGATATATGCCCACAGAGGTCTATGTGAATCATGTCCAAGGGCTTGGTGCAGGAGGTTTTTGACTAGGTTTTATGTGAGGCCCGTTTTAGCTTTCCCATCTCACA
>NC_037539.1:17855369-17856549 GCF_001531365.2 Cynara cardunculus var. scolymus | reverse complement strand
ATGCTGGTCCTGCAAGACAAATTAAGGGGATTTAGGTACCCATTTCATAATGGGTCCTCGTTTGTTAGTAGGGGATATCACGCTCTTTTTATTGCCCTTGGCCTTTGCAGGCTTGGGTTTATTAGGATTTCCCTTGCCCTTGGGTTTGGGTTTTTTCACGTTTTCATTGATTCTGACTTTGTAGCGATAAACGTGTTGGGAGAAGCGACAGTGATGTGTCAACATGTGATTCCTCAGGTTTTGTAAAAGAGTTTAACATTGACATCGATGATGCTTTGTATTTGTATGTCTAACATTCTTTTTATTCGATGGAAACAAAGAAGTAAATCTAGGTGTAAATCTTGTCCTAGCATCGGTTGTTTTTACAAACTTCCTATCTAGTTCAGATTTTTTATTTGATGAGGTCTTTGGCTTTACTTCTTTTCTCCTGAGGAAGGTCTGCTTTTCTTCAGCTGGATGAGAGGAAAATTGGTGGTTAGTTTTCTTAGAGGTAGGCCACTTCTGTTTTTTGCTCATGAGTAAACTTGATGATCTTGAAAGATGTACTAGGGCCTTGTGAGTTATCTTTGGCAGATTTGCTATCTTTCAGTTATCCCTTTCCTTTGTCTGAAGATTTCATCGATGAAGGTTTTATCTCTTCTTCGGATTCAGAATCGAGAAAGTCTCTTGCTGATTTCTCAAAATCAAAATTAGCATGGATTGAAGTGGAAGATGTGGGTTCAGAGGTTGATGCTTCAGAGTGATCTACTTGAGGTTTCATTGGCTCTGACTTTGATGAACTTTCAATTTTACTTGAATGGTTCATCGATTCATCAGGTGATGTTTTCTCATTAGAATTCTCTTTTTCATCAACGGTACTTACTGAGGGAGTGAAATTGACAATCAGAGATTCTTGTTTAACTATAGGGTTTCCATCGGTCTTTAATTTAGAGGTGTCATTTCTTCCATCAGAATTCTTACTTGTACTGCTCTCGTATACCACATTTTCAAAATCCTGTCTTGAAACGACAGTTTTTCCATTGACTTTAATTCTTTTAAAATTTGCGCTTGGTTTTGGAGTAAAGTCGGGTTTTTGAATGCGTCCAAGTTTGAAAGTGGATTCAAGGGTAGATTTCTTTGATTCGATAAAAGAGTCTAATTAATTGAATCCAATACCTTGAGTGTCTGTTTGACCATTTAA
>NC_037539.1:17840916-17855199 GCF_001531365.2 Cynara cardunculus var. scolymus | reverse complement strand
GTCTCTCTGCCTCAGATTCCTTTAAGGCCTTAGTTTTCTTTTCTAGGTCCTTAGTTATTCGTTTGTTTAATTCCAGAAGTTTATGTTTCTCTGATTTCTTAAGAGTGCTGATGCGAGTCTTTTCATTAGCAAGTTCGGCTTTTTCTTAGGTTAGAAGATCAGTCTCTCTTTTGTAGAAACTTGCTTCTTTTTCCGCTTTTATCCTTTCAGATTTTTCAAAATTTAATTTCTCTTTTAATTTAAAGAAATCTTCTGAAAGTTTTATAAACCTTAACTCTAGCTCAGATGGAGCAGAGTTGGTTTCATTTGAAGTAGACTCACATACCTGATCATCAGAGTCGGAGGCAGATTCTGCTTTGGACGTGGTCATCAGGCAGATGAGTGCTTTGTCTTCATCATCTGATGAAGAATCAGACACCCAATTTCCTCTCGTCTCTTCTGTCTTCTCTTCTTTCTTCCCTCTCTTCTCTTCCATCTCTTCTATCTTCCCTCCGATGAAATTTGGATGGCTTCCTTTCATAGGATGACTGGTATCTTTCCCTCTTAATCAAGGCCAAAGATTTGGCAAAAGCTTTAATCTCATCATCCGATTCAGAAGTTTCTTCTTCAGATTCTGATTCTAACACCAATGATTTCTTGCCTTTCTTCTTGTGTTCTCTGGTAGGGGTCCTTGATATTTCCTTGAAACGATATGTATTGGTTCATTAGGAAAGGCCTTGAAATTAGTRTATTCGTTGAGACATTGTGCTCTATGATTTTTGTTCGTTTTTGCCCCTCCTTCCAGTTGGCTTGCCAATTCATTACTTTAATCTACTTTCTAGGGGGAGTTTCCTTGAAAGTTCAATAAATGGTTTTGAAAAATATTTTTTTTAGGAAAATGAGTACTTTTTCTGAACATGTATTTCCTGAGATTTTACTTGCGTAAATTCTCATCGTACATAACTCTAATACCTGTTTCAGCTATTCTTCAAACTGTTATTATCACGTCTCTTATACGAAAATCTTTTTCAGTGATAATACACTCGTTTGTATTCAATATTGTTTTTCTGATATTGTTTTTCTTTGACTGATACATATTGATTCATTTCTCTCATACATATCGAATAATCGAATTGTTGTCGCTTCATTCTTTATTGATTGTGCTTAAAGCCAAATTACTTGATCAATTTTTTATCTGATCATTGTGCTTTAAAGAAATAATATTTTTGATCAATCATTGTGATAAAATGTACATAAAGCAATATTTTAGGAGGGACTGACTACTTATCAGAAATACCTCTATGGAATGTCAAAACCGACAGACCTACCCAAGAGGACAACCATATCTGAGTGAGTTTAAATCAAAAAGGGTTTGTGTGCTGAGATTAAAATGAAAAAGAGAGGGGTAGTTGTTGTGAGCTAAAAGAATTGAYGAGAGTTGTGTCAGGATTAAAAGAATATGAAAATCCTGTTCCAAACTTACATAATCCGGGCATACCACATAATCTTTTAGTTCTCGATTCTTTGGAGACTAATATTTAAAAAGGCAAAGGCCAGGCCAATTCTTGTCACAACCCCACCAACAACTCATTTATCTCTCAAGAGATAAATGTTTCAATAACATTTGGGGCACACAGCTCATCATCTATCAATTTCTCATTTGGAGAAAGTTGATATTGAATCAGAAGGATATATGTCCCCCATTCAAGTCTTTTTGATTACATATTGAGTCTGATAAATTTGTGTAGTTCACATGATTTATCTTTTTGAGCCTAAACAGAAGCATACGTTGCTTTATTCTTTTACACTACACAGATTTASCATTTTATATGTTAATTTGCCAAAACATTCATAGATATGCTATTTTTTAGCTATCGATGATTGAATGGAAGACCTGGTGAGATGAGCATCAAAAAGTCTCATATATATAGTACATCCGTTGTACTAAGTATATCTGTTATACTCACAGGCCAATCTTTTTATAAAGATTGAAAAACAATTTCATACGTTGAAATTGGTTGTTACCTTCCCATTCCCTTAATTTGAAAAGATTAAATAAGTGGATTTGCAAAGATCTACTTACATTTTCATGATCTGACGGCGTACACGGAAAATTTCATTCATCTTTTGTATGATGGAATGATTCTCATTTCATTATAAGGTGGAATATATGTAATAATGAATGAAATATTCATTTCCAAACATTTTAAAGGGAATTTGATGTAAAGATCAAGGGGGAGTAACTTCAGTGTTGGCAAAAGACTCAAAAGAAGCGCGACTGAATATAATTACAAAAAGATTATTTGTGTGCTACAAAGACTGAGAGATGTTGAATGTGAAGATCATCTTTACAAAAGTTTTCTGAATACTTGTTTTCTGAAGATCCTTTGAAGATCACATCTTGTACAATGTTTCTAAAGATCGTTTTTGAATCTGTTCTACATTGTCAATAGAGAAGATCACCGTGATTCTACATTCGAGGGGGAGAATGCTAGAAGATCTTTCTCAACAGATGATTACTTGAAGACTACAAGTTGAAGATTTCTTTTGAAAATGACATTTTGTGCTTAAAGTTTCAAAGTTCAAACAAGGACTCAAAGCGCAGAATTTTCTTTCAAGTCTGAATACAAAGGGGGAGAATGTTAGGATTAAAAATCAGTATTAATTGTATTCGTCTTGAAAGTT
The DNA here is from genome assembly GCF_001531365.2 of Cynara cardunculus var. scolymus. NCBI lineage: Eukaryota > Viridiplantae > Streptophyta > Magnoliopsida > Asterales > Asteraceae > Cynara > Cynara cardunculus. The sequence continues at coordinate 17,852,535 of NC_037539.1, read as the reverse complement.
AAATATAGTCTATAATTGTAAAAGTCAGCATGTTTGACTTTCTTATAGGAGTTTGACTTTGACTTGTCTTTAATAGTTTGACCATATAAATATGGTTTGTCTTTGTAATTAGAAGGTAAGGAGAGCTTATTGTAAATCTGATTACGTAAATGAGAGTTTGACTAGAATTGTATGGATTGACTTTCTCTTTCAATGTTCTTGATGATCTTGAATGCTATATCCTAATCTGCCATTGTTATGAAGCTATAATGAAGATTGATCAGTGAAATTAGGGACTCATAGTATGGCCATGATTATCAATCATTTGGCCTTCTTGTCTGTCTCTACCCTTTCTATGTCGTCTTCATCCCAATTCTTCTCATCCTTGGGCATATAGTAKRYAGGAATTTMCRYTGTGGTGTTTGTTCCTGGAACTCTTGGAACAAGAGTTTGTGGAATGTAAGGACCCTCCATTACAGATCGTAGGAGGTTCCTGTCCATTCCTTCCAGGAAATTCACCATTCTTATCTTCCATTGCGGGTACTCTTCTCGTTGAAGAGTTGGAGGCTTGGTGAGGGAACAAACATTGTATGCAGAATTCCAGTTGGCCATTGAGAATTTTTAAGAAGAGAGATTTTACGTTTTGATGAGAGAAACGAAAATTGAGAGATTTTTGGATGATCGTTTTGATTGGAAAAGCAATCAATTGGCCTTGATACCAATTGTTGATCCCAAATATCTCAATAACACTAATAATCTAGTTAAGAATAACCAAATTATAGTGTTTTAATGAAGAAAGTGATGAACACTCAACAATGAATTATAAACAATAGAGAACAGTCTTGAGCATCAAATGTTTCACTTTATTGATAATAAAAACGTTAAAAGAGACATTTAGTACAATAGGCCTAATCAYCTATTTATACTAGAAAGCTAATTAGAAGATAACTATCTAACGAGACTTTTTAGCTAATCTTCTATTAACAGATAATGTTTATCTAAACTGTTGATAAGCTTTAATATTAAGATAAACTTGAAGTGTAGCTGTCGACTTGTCATCTCCAGCTGTCTTCCATGGTATGATGAATCATGCTTATCTTTAAATATTCATCGTATGCCTCTGGATGAATTGCTGAATAATTCTCTAAGTGTTGTTGACCAGAGGGGCGATGAAGATGCTCTTTCCATCACATCCCTGATCGTCCATCGGCCCTCTGGTTGTTCTGCAGACTTAGCCAATTCTGCCTTGATGTCTTCATCGGTCTTCTGGTTGTTCTTCACTTATTGTTTTTCATTACTTTTTCACTTTATGAATTATGGGACTTAACACAGTTCTTGCCCCCATGTGAAATATGTTCTTCTCGATCCTGAACCGAGCCCTCAATTGCAAGCTCGGGTCAATTGCTCAAGGGAACATCAACATTATGACGATAATGTATGGACTCTTCTTCAAACTACTGCTGGACTACGCATTTCTCATCTACAATGAGATCCAGTCAGCGGTCATCAAGAAGTGCAAGCTCAAGGCCACGGGAAAGCCTTTGTCCTCTGTCCTCTTCCTGCGTTTCCTTGCCCTCTTCATAAGCGATGCGATAAGGAGACACAGCCTACCGGCCGAAGAACCATACACTCCATAATTTTTGATAAACGGCCATCGCCCAACAATTTCCAAGGATGGCTACACGACAGAGATGACCGTTTCAAGGGCCATGCTAAACGTCATACAAGAGACGTCTGAAATTAGACAGAAGTATGAACGCTCTCTGCTGTGCCGAGAACCGAGGGCAGCTACCCCAAATCATATAGAACCGTCCCCCGATGCAAACGAGGGAGCGCATGAGTCGTCTTTATCGGATGATGAAGATGATGATGATGCCACTCCTCACGCATCCCCCGGCCGTACAAACATAACTCCCATCCCCATTTCCCAAAGGGCAACCACCACTACTACCCCATGGCGATCAAGGCCAAAGGGGTATTGAACAAGGATGGCCCAGTCCAATCCTCACCCAAACCAGCCATCCATAGGCCACTCTTCAAGCCTCTAGAGATGTATTAGACGAGGAACCACAACATCCATCACCTCTCTCCCAACAGGGAGGCGATGAAGAAATAAGAGCCATTTTGCCTCATGGCTCGACACAACCATCCACACACCCAGAAGCTTGTGTTGCTTCTGGCATTGATATTCCCTAAGATCGTTCAAAGCAATCTCCCATTCGTGCACAACCACCTTCGATACTTGATCTAGCGAAGGGGACACACACGTACTTCTCTTACTCGGCCTCTTAAGCCGGAGAAGAAGATGTAGCACCATTAGAAGATAGCTCCTCATTAGAGGGCTATCAAGAACTCGATGGAAGTCCTTCAATTCCTACATTCTCACAAGGCATTGAGGGCGCCTCTGGAGCTCAGGCACAACATGCAGCATCTGTTGCTACAGGGGTTACCCCCATTGCCAATCTAGTCACAAAGGATGAGTTCCAAGCCTTTGTCGACTCGACTCAGCGGTCCTTGGATGACCTAAAACTCATCATCTGAAGGATTGTCGACAACCCCCCTTCTATCGATTTAACTCCAATTCAACAATCCCTTGCCACCCTCGACACCCAAACCAAGGAAAATACCACCCGCCTCCAAATGCTACAACAAACCATCACCCAACACCACAACACCACATCCTCCTTTTCCACCCTTTGAAACCAAACAATGATGAACTCCATTGCCACCATCACGGCTCAGGCAACTACGACTGATGAGAAAATAGCCTCCATCACCACCCAACTAAACACCATCCTCTCCCACAATCCTCAACCAACCCCTCCCACACCCACATCTATCGATGAAACCTTAGCCTCCTTCTCCACCCAAATGGCCACCATACAAACCACCCTTACCTCTCTTCTAGCCACTATATTAGCCTAAATACCCCAACCACCCCCACCTCCACCCCCTTCTGCAATACCATCATTTGGCGAAGCCCTCTTCTCCTTCGCTACAGAGCTGAAGGATATAATAGCCAACCTTCCCATCCCACCACCCACATCCACTTCCACCTCCATACCTCCCCCCGTATCCTCATCCACCACCACAGAGTTTGCCACCAGGGCCGACCTAAGGGCTCTGTCAAAGGCACTTATCTCATCTTTCAATGAGATAAGTATAAAATTCATCCATCGAGCCACACAACCTGCCAAGGCTCTCTCCCAGAGCCTTGTTGATCAACAGGCATGCACCAACTCTCTCCTTCACTCGATGGAGGAGATCGAAGATAGCAAGCCCTGAAGGCGTATCTTGCGACCTTCAGGAAAGAGAAGAAGAAGAAGAAGAGCAGAGCATCTTGCTCAACCAACCGCCTGCAGAAGATGCCAAGGCATGAGGATCCAGACCAAGATGATATGGTCTTGGTCCTCATAAGGGGGAGAACCCGGCTAACATTGCTCAACAAATGGAGACCGCTGCCCCACCACCACCACCTCAATCACAAAACCAACCACAATCATCAACCTAAGGAATTCAAGCGAGGGAACCAGAGGCTCGGCCCTCAGAAGATGTACACAATGTACATGTTCCTTTCGCCACTACCCAAGAACACATTGAGCTGAGTTCCTCATCCAGTGAAAACCCCTCTACCCCACAAACAGAAACCAACCTACCCTTCACTCTATCACCAACTCCCAACATACCCTTAACTTCTTCACCAACCCCTCGCACCATAATCTGTAACATCCAATTTCTAATATGCCCAATTATTTGCTTAGTATATTTAATTATTGGGTTAAATAGAACTTATGATTTAGTGGGAGTTTGGGTCTGAAGTTTTAGAATTTTATTTCTTAAGAATATATTAGAGGATTGGAAAATATCACGTCAAATAGATACGTAAAATGGATTTTTTGGGAGATCTTTTCTGAAATATTTTTGTTCAATGTTATAAATTATCTCTTTATGAACGTGTAGGCAAAAACCTCATAGAAAACGAAGATCCGAGCGAAAAGTTATGAATAATTTAAGTGTTGATGGTCAAAATGGGTATCTAGCCGGGCCAACCCGGCCCAACTGGAGTTTTAGCATTATAAATTGTATTTTTCGCATATTTTTCATGTCATCTAAGTCCAGAACTCACACACACACAATACATGTGCGATTTTCACACACATAGGCTTGATTCAACTCATATAAAAGAAGAACTACAAGATCTTTGAAGGATTTGATCATCAAGTAAGGTATAATCCATTCTTTGCACTTGTTCTTGGTTGACTTTCTTGTTATATGGATTGCATGTTGAGTTAGAGTTAGGGTTTCATATGGGTTTGATCTTAAGTGTATAAAATGAGTGCATTTTATGTTTAGGGCATGAAATGGTCATTAGATTCAAGAGATTATCAAGATTTATGCAAGTTCATCATATGAACTTTGACTTGAATAAGTCAATGATTTGGGAGATAATATAAATGATAAAGTAAAGGTTGGATTTTGGTTGTTTATGYCAAATATGTTATATTAAGTTGAGATTCAGAAGTTGGAATGGTTTGGAATCGAAATGGTTTGAGGAAAATGTATGAAAATGAGAATTTTCGACTTTGGAATGCATTGAAAGTGTGCAGACTTTGAAAATCTGTATAAAATCATAGAAAAATCCAAATAAGGTGAGCCCAATTTTCTTTAGTTAGATAATTGAGTCTAGTTTATTTCTTATTTTATTATCAAGGCATGAATTCGAGCTTAAAATGGGCAAAACAGTTATGTATGCAGCAGCTGTACATAGAAATTTAGTTAAAATGTTCAAATAGGATATGTGTATATCACGAGTTTCTTATATTGGTTGCTTATGAGATTTTGTACATTTACTCCAGGGGGTAATTAAGACATATTTTGATACTTTGGAAGCAATCCAAGTGTGGTAGATTGGACTTGCTTTGTGAGCTCAATTCGGAGCTTTTCGGTATTATACGGTTGCCCGGTGAGTTATATAGTTAATTGTTACATATTGATTTGAATTGAACACATATATTTTCATATGAATGTTTTTGGTCTTGAATGGAGTCACACGATCTTGATTTATCTTTGATTCCGTCTCTTGAGTCGATTCCATATTACTATCTCGTACATCGGTTTGCTTTCTGGATCTGGACTTGTTTGTTTTGTTCCTTGAATTGTACGCCATAGTACGGGTACTACTTCGTGTGGCATGCCAAAAGTTTATGGCGAAGTCAAGATCCCGGGTTGGACGGGTGAGAGACTTTCTGCGGTTGTGAATACTCAATGCTCAGAAAGGAGGAAGAGCAATGAGTAGGGAACCTTGGCACATACCCGGTAGAGGAAGGCGGGCAGTGCGAGGTTTCCCGTAATGTATGATTTCGGCTTGGACTTGGCATGAACCCGGATGGTGAAGGACGGGGGGATGCACTGTCCTTGTTATGTATATCGATTCGATCTCTTGGTTCTTGATATTTATTGGTATTCTAACTTGCTGAATATATTTGGTTGTTGATCATGTCTCCTTGTTGTATGGAGCATCAATGATATGGTATACTATGGTGATTTGAATTTGGAATCCTATGATCTTAGCATCTAGTACGTAATTGTTCACTCGGTTCCTTGTAAGTCTCGGTTTGCATCTAGATATGTCTTGAACTCTTTTATTGATAAGAGTTTATTATGTATGTTTATAAACATGTGTGATATTGATATGTAATACTTAACTATTTAACTCACTAAGCGTTGGCTTACCATTTAAGTGGCAACCTATCTCAGGAAAGAAGTCGGATAAAAAAAAGAACCCGTTGTTTGACTTGAAGATTTATCTGGGAACTTGAAGATATCGATCTTGCTTTTGGGTAAATGTTAGCTTATATATATATATATATATATATATAGTCTTGTCTCGTATTCTTTTGGCTACTTAATTCGGGTCGTGAGTAAAAAAAATCCGTTATATCCGGTTTGGAATTGTGTTTTGGGTGGTTTTATCACTAAAATAGAACAGATATTTCGATGTTTTTCTAGAAATTAATATCCCATATTTTGAGGTTAATTAATGTTATGCCCAGATTTGTATGTTTCAAAGTGTTAGCCTCTGGTTCTTCATAGCCTCTGGACCATTGCATCGTCTCTGGACCATTGCATCAGCTCTGGTCCATCCATTGCCTCAGGTCCATCTATTGCCTCAGGTCCATCCATTGCCTCTGGTCCTTCATAGCCTCGCCTCTGGTCTTCTTCCAGACTTAGCCATTTCAGCAGCCTCTGGTCYATTGCCTGCCTCTGGACCAATTCATTGCCTCTGGTCTTCCTCCAGACTTAGTTGTTTCAGCAGCATTATCAGATTTTCCATCCTTGGCCCCGATTGCTTTGACAAATCTTTTAGAATAATTTAGGATCAATTTTGGTCCCAATAATCATTAAATTATATTTTATTGGAGATTTTATAAACTTGGTAATTTGGGGTTTGATCAAGCGAGATGTTACAGATATGGTATCAGAGTTGTCGTTTGAGTGAACTGGATATCATTAATGATATTCGGACTCAAACTTAGGTATTGACATTGTATTGTGACTAGGTTATGATTATATGGGATATGGACCAATAGGAGAGACCTAGGATTTGTTAGGGTACAAGGGATAGAATATTATTTGACCCCATATATATGTATTATAATTTCAATATGATGTCTGAACACGATGCATCTAGCAACGCGTCGGTTTCTCAAGAATTTGGGGATGACAACCTCAACTTAGAAGGGAATGTGCAAGAAAATGTGGACAATGACGATGAAGCCCAACTATCACCTCGTACTGAGAGGTTATTGAAAATAATGAATGATCAAACACGGGCTGCTCTACGAGAACAAAGAATTGAGTTTGAAAGAAAGTTATCTGAAGTGCAAAATCCAGATAATGCTCAGAATCTGGTTGTCCAAGGACCGAAGCCGGTTAATGAAGACATACCCAAATCAAAGTCGGACCGGCCTTCATTTAAAACATTTAGAAGCAGTGGGGCTATAGAGTTCTCGGGACAGACGGACCCAGTACTTGCAATGCAATGGGTCAAAAACACTGAAAAGATCTTCAGGATTGTTTACGTGCAGGAGGAGGATAAAGTACGTTATGCTACAACGACATTTACCGATCGTGCACTCACTTGGTGGAACGCCACATATTGATCAATGGATCCTAATACTCGGTATAGAATGACATTGAAAGAGTTTCAAGTGCTGTTCTTTGAACAATATTGTCTGGATGATTTGAAACAAAAGCATGAGAAGGAATTCCTAGAGCTCAAACAGGGATTCATGTCGGTGATTGAATATGAAACAGAGTTCAATCGGAAGCTTCAGTTTTCCCAACGGTTCGTACCAAGTGAAAAGGACAAGATTAATCATTTCGTCAGCGGTATTCGACGGAATATTCACGATTTCATCACCAATCGCAACGTACCATCATTTACCAAAGCAGTTGAGTATGCAAGGAAACGAGAGCATGACTTGAGTCTCCCTGATGGTTCTGATGTACCGGAGAAATGATGGAGAGTTGAGAGAACCTTCTCGACCCCGACATCTAAATCATGTCGATTCTTCAAGTCAAGACGAGCTCAATCGCATAATACACCACATACTACCTCACAGGCTTATACAATGCAGTCAAATACGCCACGGAACTGCAACCGATATGGCAAGAATCACCAGGGACGATGTAGTGGTGATCAAACTTATGTACGATGCTTCTGTTGTGGTGAGGCTGGGCACATATGAACTCAGTCCCCTCAAAGAGAAAAGGCATGTTATAATTATGGTGTGTTAGGTAATCGTATGCGAGAATGTATAAATAATAGACTGGAGGAAAGTAAGGGGTCGGTACAACAACCAAGACAACAACCGATACATACAATGGGGGCTTCGACCAAAAAGGAGGAGGTTCCGAAACCTCAGGCCAGGGCATTTCAAATTACCGTGAAGGAAGCCATGAATGATCCAGATGTTGTTACGGGTATATTTCTTGTTAATTCTTGGCCTGCTCATATTTTATTTGATTCTGGTGGAACAAATTATTTTGTGTCAAGTGATTATGTTCGCTATATTGAACTCGTGCCTACAATGCTTGAAAAACCTTTCACTATTGACACTGCGATCGGAGTACCATTAGTAGCTGATAAGGTATTTAGAGAGTGTACATTGCTTTTAAATGACTATGAATTTCTTATTGATCTCATTCCCATGGATATACATGGATTCGATGTTGTTATTGGTATGGATTGGTTGGCAAAGAATCAAGCCAACATCATATGTTCACAACGGATGATTCGAATACCAATTAGCGAGGGGAATTACCTATACATTTACGGGGAGTGGCGTGTGATCGATATAAAGGTAATCTCTATTCTAAAAGCTCGTCGTTATCTAAACAAGGGTTGCTCAATTTTTCTAGCCTTTGTTATGGATGTGGCAAAGGAATTGAAGAAGACGGTGAAGGACGTTCCGATTGTTTGTGAATATCCGGATCTATTTCTGGATGATCTGCCTAGATTGCCACCCGATCGTCAAGTAGAATTTCGTATAGACTTGATATCGGGTGCAACTCCGATAACAAAGACACCATATCGTCTCGCACCTGCGGAAATGAAAGAAATGATTAAACAACTACAGGAATTATTGGACAAGGGTTTTATCCGACCCAGCACATCTCCTTGGGGTGCTCCAGTCCTGTTCGTTAAGAAGAAAGACGGAACTTTCCGGATGTGTATAGATTACCGTGAGCTTAACAAGGTAACTATAAAGAACAAATATCCATTACCATGAATTGACGATGTTTTTGATCAGTTGCAAGGAGCGAGATATTTTTCTAAAATCGACTTACGGTCTGGCTATCACCAACTCAAGGTACGGGAGGACGATGTACCCAATATTGCTTTTCGAACCCGTTATCGGCATTACGAATTCCTCCTAATGCCCTTAGGACTTACAAACGCACATGCGACATTTATGGACTTAAAGAATCGAGTATGCTATTCTATGCTCGACAAGTCTGTGATCGTATTCATCGATGATATTTTGGTTTACTCAAAGTCCGAAATTGAACACGCTTCACACTTACGTCAAATGCTAGAATTGTTGAGAAAAGAACGACTCTATGCAAAATTCTCGAAATGTGAATTTTGGCTTACCAAGTAAAATTCTTGGGGCATACCGTATCCGGAGAGGGTATTTCTGTAGACCCAGCCAAGATCAAAGCAATTCAAGAATGGGACTAACCAAAGAATGCTACGGAAGTTCGGAGTTTTCTCGCCTATTGAAAGATTATGAGAAGAACTACCCTACTCATGACATTGAATTAGCAGCGGTGGTATTTGCTTTTAGGCTTTGGCGACACTATCTCTATGAAACTACCCTACTCATGACCTTGAACATGCGTCAACAACGTGCTATAGAACTCATCAAAGATTACGACTGTGAGATACTATATCATCCAGGTAAAGCCAATGTAGTGGCAGATGCTCTGAGTAGGAAGACGCGTTCTGGACTTCTATCCTACTCTATCACTCACACGTCGATTAAATATAATCTATTTGATGATATTCGGAAATGGCAGATTGAGGCTTTGAAGCCTGAGAATGTCAAAGTAGAACGAATGGTAGGATATATTGATTCTCTCTCGGAAGATGGACGTGGCTTGAAGGTGTTTAAGACCCGAATCTGGGTCCCCAAACTTGGCGGCATGCGAGATGTTGTTTTAGCAGAAGCACATAAGTCGCGATTATCAATACACCCAGGAAGTACCAAAATGTACCAAGATCTTCGTTTAGATTACTGATGGCCTGGGATGAAGACTGATATTGGACGATATGTTGAGAAATGTACCACATGCTTACAAGTAAAGGTTGAACACTAAAAACCGTATGGTAGTTTACAGCCTCTTGAGGTACCGATGTGGAAATGAGAGGAATTAACGATGGATCTGGTTACTAAACTACCAAAGACCCAACTACAACACGACAGTATTTGGGTTATAGTTGATCGATTGACCAAATCTGCATTGTTCTTACCTGTCCGAGCGTCTTACACTATGGATCGATGGGTGCGGTTGTACATTGATGAAGTTGTCTCGTGACACGGTGTACTTGTGAAGATTATCTCTGATCGCGACTCTCGATTCACCTCTAATTTTTGGACTAGATTTCAACGAGAGTTGGGAACACGTCATGTGTTCAGTACGGGCTATCATCCTCAGACCGATGGTCAATCAGAACGAACCATTCAGACTCTCGAGGATATGCTACGCGCATGTGTCTTAGAATTTGGTCGTAGCTGGGATACTCACCTACCCTTGGTTGAGTTTTCTTACAACAATAGCTACCACTCGACAATTGGAATTGCTCCCTATGAGGCTTTATACGGACGTAAGTGTCGTACACCCTTGTTTTGGTGAGAGACGGGAGAGAAAGTTTTAGTTGGTCCTGAACTCATTTAGATCACTCATGACAAAATTTAGATTATTCGCGAAAGAATGAGAGCTTCCTAAGATCGTCAAAAGTCTTATGCAGATCGTCGCAAAAGGCCAATCGAGTTCTCAGTGGGTGATATGGTAATGGTGAGAGTTTCTCCTTGGCGAGGTGTGCTTCGATTCCGAAAACAAGGTAAGTTAAGTCCACGATTTATTGGCCCGTTCAAAGTATTGGAGCGTATCGAAAAACAGGCTTATCGACTAGAGTTACCGGAGGAACTTACGGGGATACATGATGTGTTTCATGTCGGGTACTTACGTAAATGCTTGGGTAAACATGAAGAGACGGTGCCCTTAGCCGAAGTCAAAGTAGATGAGAAATTAAGATACATTGAAGAACCAGAATCAATTCTGAACAAGAGAAAAGTGAAACTACGTAATAAGGAAGTAGACATGGTATTGATCAAGTGGAAACACCATCGGGGACCAAATTGGACGTGGGAGCGTAAAAATGAGATGAAGGCGAAGTACCCTTCTTTATTTCCACAACAGTATTTCGGGGATGAAATTCTCAAAAGGAGGAGGTATTTGTAACATCCATTTTCTAATATGCCCAATTATTTGCTTAGTATATTTAATTATTGGGTTATATAGAACTTATGATTTAGTGGGAGTTTGGGTCTGATGTTTTAGAATTTTATTTGTTAAGAATATATTAGAGGATTGGAAAATATCACGTCAAAAAGATACGTAAAATGGATTTTTTATGAGATATTTTCTGAAATATTTTTGTTGGATATTATAGATTATCTCTTTATGAACGTGTAGGCGCAAAACCTCATAGAAAACGGAGATCCGAGCGAAAAGTGTTGAATAATTTAAGTATTGATGGTCAAAATGGGTATCTAGCCGGGCCAACCCGGCCCAACTCGAGTTTTAGCATTATAAATTGGATTTTTGGCTCATTTTTCATGTCATCTAAGTCCAGAACTCTCACACACACTAGAGGTGCAATTTTCACACACATAGGCTTGATTCAACTCAAATCAAAGAAGAACAACAAGATCTTTGAAGGATTTGATCATCAAGTAAGGTATAATCCATTCTTTGCACTTGTTCTTGGTTGACATTCTTGTTATATGGATTGCATGTTGAGTTAGTGTTAGGGTTTCATATGGGTTTGATCTTAAGTGTATAAAATGA
>NC_037539.1:17834949-17840786 GCF_001531365.2 Cynara cardunculus var. scolymus | reverse complement strand
CAAATATGTTATATTAAGTTGAGATTCAGAAGTTGGAATGGTTTGGAATCGAAATGGTTTGAGGAAAATGTATGAAAATGAGAATTTTCGACTTTTGAATGCATTGAAAGTGTGCAGACTTTGAAAATCTATATAAAATCGTAGAAAAATCCAATTGTTGGATCTGAATTCAACTTTGGTATTTATCTAATACTCTAAATAAGCTCTAAAACAATTGAAGTGCAGCGAAAACATTAATAAGAGCAAAACAGAGTGAGTAAGTGATTAGAATTTCTAAACACACCAAGAACACACAGTCTCAACGAAGAAGATGAATATGCAAGAAGATTGCTCCAAAGGTTTTCAATCATTTCAATTGAAAATTTTGACAGTTACAATACAGGAAGCACACAGTTTACAAAGGCTCTATCCGCTATTTACACTAGTTCCTAACGACCTTAGAGACTAGATCTTGACACGTGTCTTCATCCGGGTCGTCCAAAGAAAGTTGATTAAGCTCTAGTCACGTGAGAAGAACATGCGGCTAACAACCTTTGAAAACTGTTATAACAGAAACTTCACAGAAGACGAAAACCGCAGACCCTCTGTGAGCCACCTCAGAGGCTCTGTTGTAAATGACTTGCGTGTTCTTTTGACAGAGGACAATTTTCCAGAACCTCTATGAGACACAATAGAGGTTCTCCCACTCTTCACTTGCTCGATCATACGGCTTCTGTTGCTAATCCTTTGTTGTCTTCTGTGGAGTTAACCTTTTGTCAAGACTTGTGATATACTTTTTCTATACTTTTACAAGATAGGAATAATGGAGCTAACRATCTCCCCCTAAGTATTGAAAAAGTAATTGTGGACAGTTGGGTGCAAGATTTGACTTAAGGAAAAATAGAAGAGGAGATTAATCTCATCCTCTACAAAAATTAAATTACTGAAAGAGGTAAAAATTGTGCAAGCCTACACTATTACAAAAGTTTACTCAACAGCAGAGTCTGGATAATCGTCTATAGCACATTGCAAATCAGTCTTAACAGTCTTGTAGACCTTGAAGATCCATTCCCTGAATGAGACTTGTATTTTGATGGTTTCCAGAAGGTCCGTTACTTCATCCGCCCTTATTCGCCCCTTCTGCACCTCTGCCACCACCGAGTTGAACACCCATTCGAGGGACTCTGTTKAATAMTTATGCRCCTCTTTCGGATCGAAGAATATTAGTATCTCATCCTTATCCAAGAAAACAAACCCAAAGATGGGATTGTGGATAATAGTGTTGGGATGGAACCTATGCAGCCAAATGGGTCTGTTCTTTGGAGGAATAATCTTTAGCTCTGGCTGGGCCAACCTCATAGCAATATCGAAGTCTTTCTGGCTGTAGAATTTGACTTAAGCATGCATCACCTCTCCATGTACTTGTTTAGGATCTTGTGCAAGAAGATTAGATCAAATACGCACAGACTGTGGAGGTCAGCATCTGTAAAAGTCAAGAGGTTGCCATCATCCCTCTTCACTGTATATTGAGTGTACACCTCGGTCTTCTTCAGCATGGTGCATGGAGAGATGGTTTCTAGTGAGCAAATAGTGTGCTCTGAGAAGACCTGCACTGGTGGCTTGGTGAGTTTAGAGAAGTGAAACTTTGCTTCGACAGAGGGCATGCCAGCTAGCTCAGGATTGTATGGGGGCTCTATGTCCGTGGATGAGTAACGCCACTGCAGAATCTCTTCGACAGTGGTTACGGGCTCTGTACGCATCCTTTGCGTAGGAATCTTGTTCATCGAATCAATAATTTCAAAGCCCTCCCTACTGTGACAGACTCTGGCGTTCTGGTGTCTTCTTCAAGTATTGGCCTCTGCGTAGACCCCTCTGGTAGGATTGGCTTGACTGTTCCTAACAGAGCGTCGAACGTACCCGTGGACGTTTCTTTAGGTATCCTGGCTAGTTTGGAAGACCCTTATCCGACTTTGGGGATGGGAGCTCTGCCTTGCTTCATCCGAGCCTCTACTAAAGAAGCCTTGAGGGCTTGAACCAGATCAGGTTCGTCATACTCATCTTCATTAATCTCCTCCAGTGTCTCAGAGCTAGACCCTTTCTTTGGTGACCCCTCTACCACTTTGCCCTTGCCTTTCCCAGTAGGCTCTGGAGATTTTTTTGGAGAATAGGGCTGCAACAGAATCTACTATTTTCAGTGGTTTGGCAGAGGTTGATTTCTTTGGCTCTGTCTTCTTCTCCCCCTCATGACGATCAGGGTCATTGCCTCCCTGATCATCATGGATTTAAGTAGCCTCTGCCTTGCACAAGGTGAGGGGAGCCTTCTTCAAGTGCCTGAGTACTCTGGAGGCCGCCTTCTCCATCTTCTTTATTACCATTTCAGCATTCAGTGTGGCAGTGTTGATATCAATCTCTGTGGCCCATTTCATGGTAGAGACGCAACGATAGATTTTGTTTCGAAATGAGTGACCTTCTTTGACGAGTTGCTTCGTGAAGTCTCTGATGGATTCGTTAGTAGCTTGGGCCTCTTTGAGAAGATGGTCGTGGTGTTTTCGTACGGTCTCTCCGAGGGCCTCAACCATTGCGTCTAGCTCTCTGCGAGTGGCTAGATGGTTAATGTTAGCCCTGGAGGATGAGGAGTCGATGCCAAAAGTGATCCCAGAGGAGAACATCTCTTTGATTTCATCCTTGAAGGCGGAGTAGTTCGTGTAGCCGGCGGAAATCATGTATGCAGCGTACTGGGCGGCTACCTCTGTCAGTTCTGTCTTGAGAGTGTTAATGGAAGAAGGATTGAGAGACAGCATGACGAAGGCTTCTGTGAGATCAGCCTTGTTGAGGACAGAGCTCTGAAGGGCTCATAAGGCCGCCTTCAGTTCAGAAGTTGTAGAAGTCAACTCCTTCAGAGCCTCTATGAGAGGTGTAAGTGCCTCTGTTGTCGGAGAGAAGGAGAACAAGCATTTCAACTCATCCAACCAATTGAGTACCTTTGTGGTGAAGGTTTGAAACTCCTCCTTCTTCACATAGGCACTCGGGGAACCTAGATCACCAACACATGGTGACCTAGTAGCCTTGGAGTGTGAGGCGCCCTCAGTGACCGATTTGGCGTTGTCATCTTGGGGACTTCCACCAGATCCTCGGACATCGCCAATTGGAGAGCCTACCGGTGTTATGTCGATTCCGTGCCTAATAGGTTCAGAGCCTAACTTGGCAGAGGGATCGAGTGGAGACTTTGGGCGTTCTAGATCCGCAGCCTTGGTGATTCTCTCGAATGCCTCTGAAGCATGACTGGGTGGTTCACTCACGTGTGGAAGGACAACGGATGCCTCTCCTGGTAGTGTCGAGTCCTTGGGCGAATGGACTCTTATGATAAAACTACCATCCTTTTGAGAGGATGATGGAGTAGAATATGATTCCCATTTTATGCATTCGACAGAGGACGAAAGAATATCCTCGGCGAGGTTGGTTGGTTCTGGTTTCAGCGTGTGCACGCTTTCTTCAATAGGGGTTCCCTCTAGAACAGGGTCCCTAGTGATGTGGGTTGCACTGGGAGGGGGGCTTGGATGTGTGCCTTCGGTATCTTTTTCACCCTCTTCTAACTCCACTTCTTCCTCTTCGTCGTCTAGTACGACTTTTGTCCCCAAATTTACCACCTATGTGGGCGCTGTAAAACTCTGTTGGAGATTGAAGATTATATCTTGGATTTGCTCAGTGGGGGACTCTTCTCGAATAGCCTTGCACAACCTTCTGCGCTTAGGTACAGCCTCTGCCGGGCCTTCTTGAATCTCGGCCTCTGTGACCTCAACCTCTGTGGGTTGGGCCTTCTTGGATTTCTTCTTTTTAGGTTTTGGCAAAGGACTGTTTGGACCCTCTTCTGCTACGCGTCTCTTTTTCCCTTTCTTTTTCTTAGAAGGATCGACATCCTTGTGAGTCTTCTAAGACTTCTTTGGCCTTCGTGGGGGACTACTAACTACTCTCGGTCCTTCCTCACTCAGCTCCCTTGCCTCTGCAGGCTCCTCCAATCTTCCCTTAACTCTCATATTGTGCACTCTCTCACCTACGGGGATACCTATTCGTGGAGGGGTTTTAGGGACCGGCTCTGGCCTCCTGTAACCATGTCTATAAGCCTTCTTATCTCCCTTGCTAAGGTACTTGAGCATAGCTTTTGATAATGGACTCGGGCTTCTGTAGCCTAGCTCATGATCTGTTGGGTGAAATTCCTTCATTGGGTATAAACGAGCATTCGGCTCTGCAGAGGGCAGCTTCTCTGCAATCATGTCTCCAAAGACCAAGCCGAAGAACCTCTATAGGATCAAGTTTGGGTGATTGAGGTCTTCTTTGGCTTTCTTTTGTGCTTTTACCTTCGATTTCTCACCCCGTTGAGTAGCACATTTCTTCTCGATTAGGCCCACCATATCATCAAAGATGAGTTACGCGTAATCCACGGGCAAGTTGAAGTATATTCTATAGACTATGGAGAGCATGGCGTGAGATGCTTGATCGTGGCTGCAGACCTTCCCCGTTAAACAACAATTGATGATCGAAAACAGAGTATTCCACATAGGAGGAAGGCCCTTCCTCTTGAATTCAGTCCGTTTGATGATTTTCGTCTTTGCCATATATGAGTGGAATTCAGGAATTCGATCAATTCCGTATCTGTTGGAGTTGGTGCAAAGGCATCCAGATTAAGAACGTCCAATGTAGGTAGGTGCAGGGTACGAGGGATTTGACTATTGGGTGTGAGGGAATTCCTTTCCTCTTGAATTCAGGAATTCATCTCCATTGTTACGAGGGATTTGACTATTGGGTGTGAAGCATAGCCCGCTATGCTTAATCCAACATCTTTCAGGGTGCAGATGTACGAACTGAGAAGAAATTGGGTGAGATAGGTTTCAGGGGTAGGTTTTGTTGTGGTTAGTGCGTAATAGATGGGGTGATTGCGAAGGATCTCCAATAGTGGATAAGTGTATTCTGGGAAGCCATTTGAGGATGGAGCGAAGTAGTAGTTGTTAGGTTTCTTTACCAGCATCACTTTCTCATATCGATTMTGTARAAAWGATATGGCATGAGAGGTCAGTGCCTGAGATTGGTTCACTTCATTATTGCTTGGGTTGTTTTCGGATTGAGTGGAGATGGATGCTGAGCTTGAAGACATATTTGCAGGTTGCCGGAAAGCTTCAGATTTTGCTGGAGGAGTATTTAGGGAAGTGAAGGGGTATATGATGGGTGGAAAAAGTATTTATAGTGACGAATTTTCAATGTGAACCGTTTATTTGGCGATATACGTGATGAGTGGCTAATGGGAAAGACGAATCAAAATATGTCACGTGTTTTTGGGAAGACGAACGATTGATGACGTGTGCCCCCTTTTCTAACACGCACGTGGTCAACTTTAACCCTTATCCACAGAACCACACGCACCATATCAATAATAGAAAACTATATAAGTGAGTTTTGTCAKAAGCCTAAGGGTAACAGAGCCTCTGTGATATGTGCAGGGCCTTCTAACATGTTACACCTTTGTATACCTAAACGGTTTGAAAAACCTCAGAGAGATGAGCACTTGGTCAGTTTAGACCCACAGAGCCTCTGATAGAAGCGCCAGAGGTTCTGATGAGCTGACCTCTGAGATCAAGATACTTCAAAATTTTTGGCACCTTCTGAGGTTTTGATTTTCAATTCAAAAACTCCCCCTTGAAGCCAGCTTCCATGGCTCCCCCCAAAAAAACATTTAAAAATCCTAAGAAGAAAGTATCCACAGAGAACCTGTTCAAAGAGCCTCTGAGAGTTATCACAGAGGATCTGTGAAAAGACTTCTGTGATGAAAAACATTTTGCTTCTTCAATAGGTTTTATTCCTTTTAA
>NC_037539.1:17832137-17833541 GCF_001531365.2 Cynara cardunculus var. scolymus | reverse complement strand
CACAGGGGCAAAGGTTTCCTCATAGTCGATGCCCTCCTCTTGGCAATACCCTTTGGCAACTAGTCTGGCCTTGTTTCTCACCACCACACCTTCTTCATCCTTTTTGTTGCGAAAAACCCACTTGGTGCCTATTGCAAGTTTTCCATTTGGCAGAGGTACACGAGTCCATACATAGTTTCTGTCAAACTGAATGAGCTCACCTTGCATAGCATCAACCCAAAAGGGATCTGCCAGACCCTCTACCACTGTTTTTGGTTCAACTTCACTTACAAAACAATCAAATAAGCAGAAATTTGCAGTGGCTCTTGTCTTCACACCAGCAGAAGGTTCTCCAATAGTTTGAGATTGTGGATGGCTTTTGGTCCACTTAATAACATGTGGTGGCTGAACAGTGGATATTGTTTCTTGAAGAGTTTGATATTGAGAATGAGATACGGAGTCTGGGACTTGTTCTTGATCTTGGATTGAAGAGAGGTCTGGAGGACTTTTTGTTTGGATAGCTTCTGGTGTAGAAGCTTCTGTGGAAGGTGTTACAGAGGATGATGAAATGGGAGGTGCTTGCTTTGTAATAGTTGTTGTGGAAGGACTAGCTCTTGTAGCTTGATCTTGACTGACAGATTCTGTAGAGGTTCTGTCAGGTTCATTATCATCTTCATACCACTCTGCAAAGAGTTGTTCTAAATCTGGGGTGATTGTGGCATTTGGTGACTTGTCGGCCTGAATTCTGAACTCTTTAGAGAACTTATCTTTAATGATCTAAAAAGTATAATCAAATTTTACATTAGTGCTTACAACCACAATTTGAGTCCTAGGAATATATGTTCTATATGCAGCAGTATTCCATGCATAGCCAATGAAAATTGCATCATCTCCCTTGGGCTCAAACTATCCTATAGACTCTCTATTATTTAGTACAAAGCATCTACACCCAAACACATGGAAGAACTTGATGTTTGGTCTTTTGTTGTGAAGAAGCTGATAGGGTGTCTTCTCAAATTTGTTTACTACCAAGGACCTATTCTGTGTGTAGCAAATAGCAGAGACAACTTCTGCCCAGAAGAAAAGTGGTAGCCCAGAGGAATTCAACATAGTTCTGGCAGCTTCAACGAGTGTTCTGTTCTTCCTCTCCACTACTCCATTCTGTTGTGGAGTTCTTGGGGCTGAGAAATTGTGAGTGATGCCAAAAGAGGCCAGGTACTCTTCAATCACAGAATTCTTAAACTCTGTGCCATTATCACTTCGGAGTACTCTAACCTAAAGATCATGAAGAACTTAGAGTCTTTTCAAAAGGTTGATTAGTACAGAAGGAACTTGAGATTTCTTTCTAATGAATTCTACCCATGTAAATCTTGAAAATTCATCAATGAGTACCAGAATGTACTTCTTTCCTCCAAGACTTTGCAC
>NC_037539.1:17825650-17830199 GCF_001531365.2 Cynara cardunculus var. scolymus | reverse complement strand
TTAACTCCTTTTCAATTTTGGCAAACTTTTCTTTTGAGGACTTTTCCGAATTCACAAAGTTTGTTTGTGCCTCTTCGAACATTTTAAAAAATCTATTTCTTTCCTCTGTGAGAAGAGTGTTAGGACCTGTAAACTCAGTTTTGATATTAACCAAATACTCTGGATGATCTTTAATAATAATAACAGTGCAGCGGAAACAGTATAAGAACAAACAGAGTAATTAATCAAGAACATACAGTTGATGAATATGATGAACACGAGAGATTAGCTTCAAAGGTTTTTCAATTGATTGAAAATAAGATGATTACAATACAGGAAGCACACTGAATTACAAAGGCCTAGCTGCTATTTATACTAGTTCCTAACGACCTTTCTGACATGACCTAGACAAGTGAAATCATCCAAGCCGTCCAAATAAAGTCGATTACAGACCTAGTCACGTGAGAGGCACGTGTAGCTAATCAACCAAAGTAAAACAGTAAGAAGTGGTTCTTCACAGAAGATAAACCCGCAGACCCTCTGTGAGCTATTCTAGAGGCTCTGCTGCATTTGACATGTAAGCTTTTGTTGCCAGAAGACCAGTTTCCAGAACCTCTGTGATAGACAACAGAGGTTCTATCACTCTTGACTTGTACAATTGAACATCTTCTGTTGTTGGTCCTCTGTGGTCTTCTGTCAACACTTGCAGAAATCTTTTTCAWWCTTTTACATTAATGAATATGAGAGCTAACAATCTCCCCCTAAGTATGAAAAAGTAAAAATTGAAAATTGAATGCAAGAAATGACTAATAAAAAGAATTACAAGAGGAGATTAAAAAATTCATCATCTGAAAAGAATTACATGACAAAAAAATTACAAAATTGTGTTGCATAGGTCAATACTATTACAGAGGTTTATCACACAACAGATTCTAGAAAGTCGTCTACGGCATATAGCATGTCAGCCTTGATGGTTCTGTAGACATTGAAAATCCATTCTCTAAGGTTGATTTGTACTTTGATTGCTTCCAGAATGCCAGACACTTCACCCATCCTTAGATGCCCTCTTTGCACCTCTGCCACTGCTCTATTGAATACCCATTCAAGGGTCTCTGTGGAGTACTTGTTCGATTCTGTTGGATCAAAGAACCTTAGGATGTCATCCTTGTCCAAGAACACAAACCCAAAAATGGGGTTGTGGATAATGGAGTTTGGATGATACCTAAGTATCCAACCTGGCCTGTTATTCAGAGGTGAGATCTTTAGATCTTTTTGGACTAACCTCATCATAATTTCGAAGTCCTTCTGGTTGTAGTATCTCACTTGTGCGCGCATAACCTCGACAAGCCTTCTGAGCGATATAGAATAGCTTGACCTCTTCTCCATGTATTTGTTGAGAATTGTGTGCAGGTATATAAGATCAAATACACAGAGGTTGTGGAGGTCAGCATCTGTGAACGTGTATAGGTTGCCATCATTCCTCCTCACAACGTATTGAGCGTAGAGCACCGTCTTCTTCAGCAAGGTCCTTGGAGAAATTGTTTCAAGTGATGTAATCACGTGCTCTGAGAAGACTTGCTTGCGTGGCCTTGTAAGTTTAGAGAATTGAAACTTGGCGGCGGCAGAAGGTATACCTGTGAGCTTTGGATCATAGGGGGCTCTGTGTCCACTTCAGAGTATCTCCACAGCAGAATCTCCTCCTCAGTAGTTACAGGCTATGTGCACTCTTTCTGCATAGGGATTTTGTTCATTGAATCGAAGATTTCATAAACCCTTCCCACTGTGGCGGACTCTGGTACTCTGGTTTCTTCTTCTTCTAGAATTGGCCTCTGGGTGGACCCTTCTGCAAGGATAGGTTTGACGGTTCCTTGCAGAGCATCGAACGTACCCGTGGACGTTTCCTCCTTTGCCTTCTTGGAGGAAGAGCCTTCACCAGCTCTGGGGACGGGGCCTCTGCCCTTTCTTGCTTTAGCATCTGGTAATGACACCTTTAATGCTTTGACGAGCTCTGGGTCACTGTACTCTTCTTCGTTTATCTCATGTGGTGTCTCTGAGTTTGACAACCCCTTCTGTGGTGTATCCTCTACAACTTTTCCTTTGCCTTTCCCCTTAGGCTCTGGTGCTTTTTCTTTGCCTTTTGAGATCAAGGCAGCTGCAGAGTCCACTATCTTGAGTGGTTTGGCAGAAGTCTTCTTCTTGGGCTCCTCAGTCTTCTTCTCTGCCTTCTTCTCCCCCTCATGACGATCATGGTCATCACCTCCTTGATCGTCATGGTGTTTGGTCGCTTCTGCCTTGCAAGTTTCTAGAGGAGCCTTCTCCAATCTCTTTAGAATTTTAGTGGCCGCCTTCTTCATCTTCTTAATCACCTCTTCAGGAAGCACAGAGGCGTGGCTTATATCAATATCTGTCGACCACTTCAACTTTGAGACGCTTCGATAGATTTCGCTTCTAAGGGTGTCACCCTCTTTCACGAGCTGTGAAGTGCAGTCTCTGATCGCTTTGTTGGAGGCTCGGGCCTCTGCGAGAAGTTGATCCGTGTGTTTGCGTACAATATCACCCAGAGCTTCAACCATAACATCAAGCTCTCTGCGAGTGGCTAGGTGATTGATGTTGGCCCTCGAGGACTTGGTATCAACACCATATGTCACCGCAGAGGAGAACATTTGCTTGATCTCATCTTTGAAAGTTGAGTAGTCTGTGTAGCCCGTAGAGACGAAATCAGCAGCAAATTGGGCGGCCAGCTCTGCTAAGTCAGACTTGAGCTTGTCGATGGAGGAAGGGTTGAGGGACAGAGCGCTGAAGGCGTTGGTGAGATCATCTTTTTGTAGGACAGAGCTCAGAAGGGTTGCAAGAGTCGTCTTGAGTTCTGCGGTTGTGGATGACAACTCCTTCAGAGCCTCTGTGATGGGGGCAAGATCTTCTGTCATGGAGCGAGAGATGAACAAGCTTTTCAACTCGTCCATCTTTTGGAATACCGCTGTGGCAAAGGTTTGTAACTCCCCTTTTGTCACGTAGGCATCCTGGGAACCTAGATCACCAACACATGGTGACCTAGTAGCGTCAAAGTGAGAGGCGCCCTCAGCGACTAGTGTTCTGTCGTAGTCTGCTCGGGGACTTCCACTAGATCCTCGGACTTCTCCAAGAGGAGAGCCTACTAGTGTTCTGTCGATTTCATGCCTTGTAGGTTCAGATCCTAACATGGCAGAGGGATCGACTATGGACATTGGGCGTTCTAGACCCTCTGTCTCTGTGACTCTCACATATGCTTGTGAAGCATATTCTGGTTGGTCACTCTTTTGTGGAGAGGCAACGGATGGCTCTTTGGGTTGTGACGAGTCTTTGGGCGATTGGACTCTTATATTAAAACCACCATCCTTTTGAGAGGATATTGGAGTAAGATGTGGTTCCCGGGTAGTGCATTCAACAGAGGACTGAAGAATGTCCTCTGCGAGGTTAGCTTGGGTTGGGCTTGGCGTGTGCGCGCCTTTTTCAATAGGGGATCCCTCTAGAACAGGGCCCCTAGTAGCATGGGTAGCACTGGGAGGAGGGCTAGGATGTGTACCTTTGGTATCTTTTTCTCCCTCACCTAACTCCATCTCTTCTTCTTCTTCTTTTTCGTCTAAGACGACCTCTGTCCCCAACTCTGTCACGTCTATTGGAGTTTTGAATCCTTGTTGAATATGGAAGAGAACGTCTTGAATCTGTTCTGTTGGGGACTCCTCTTGAACGACCTTTTGCAACCTTCTGTGCTTTGGAGTTGCCTCTGCGGGGATCTCTTGAACAGCAGCCTCTGTAACCACAACCTCTGCGGGTTGGGCCTTCTTTGATTTCTTCTTCTTGGGCTTCTGCAGAGGACTACTTGGGCCCTCTTCCTCTGCGGGCCTCTTCTTCCCCTTCTTCTTCACAGAAGAGTCGACACCCTTCTGTGTCTTCTTAGGCTTCTTTGGTGGGGGACTTTCTATTCTAGGTCCTGCCTCACTCACCTTTCTTGCCGCTTCTGGCTCCTCCATTCGTCCCTCGACTCTCATTTTTTCAACTCTCTCACCTAAAGGGATTCCTATTCGTGGAGGGGTTTCAGGGACCAGCTCTGGCCTCCTGAATCCATGCCTGTATTTCTTCCTATCTTCGTGACTAAAGTACCTGAGCATGGGTTTAGATAAGGGTCTGGGGCTTCTGTACCCTTGCTCATGCTCAGTTGAATGGAACTCCTTGAAAGGATATAGCCTTGTGTTAGGCTCGACCGAAGGTAGCTTTGCTGCGATCAAATCCCCAAAGACTAGTCCAAAGAATCTCTGTAAAATGAGGTTTGGATGGTTGAGATATTCCTTAGCCATCTTATGCGCCTTGACTTTGGACTTTTCACCCCTTTGTGATGCGCATTTCTTCTTAATCAAGCCCACCATATCTTCAAAAATAAGTTGTGCGTAGTCGAGTGGTAGGTTGAAATAGATGCCATAAACAATAGAGAGCATAGCATGAGAGGTCTGATCATGGCTTCCAACCTTTCCTGTTAGACAACAGTTCACAATTGAGAATAAGGTATTCCAGATAGGGGGTAGTCCTTTGCGCT
>NC_037539.1:17823917-17824945 GCF_001531365.2 Cynara cardunculus var. scolymus | reverse complement strand
AGGGAAAAGTAAATTTAGGAAAACCTGTTGTCGAAGGAACGAAGTAGTAATTGTTCGGTTTCTTCACAAGCACAACCTTCTCGTATCGATTTTGAACGAATGAAATTGCRTRAGATGTTAACGCTTGGGCCTGAGTCACTTCGTTGTCACTAGAGACGTTGACGGACTGAGCTGAGGCTGAGGAAGAAGACATTTTTGCATGTTTGTTTGAGAGTTCGTAAGTTTCAGGTTCGTCTGAGAGTAAGAGTATTGTAAAAGTTTTTGATTTGGGGGGAAAGGGATATTTATAGTGAGGGATTTGAACTGAACCGTTTTATTTTGGGGGAAGTAACGTGATGAGTGGATATAGGGTGAAACGGCTTAAAAGTATGACACGATGTGTTGGGAAGACGCGTGATTGATGACGTGCGCCCCCAATTCTGACAGGCGCGTGATATGTTCTAACCCTTATCCACAGAACCACGCGCATCATATCAATAGCCAAGAACTATTAAGAGAGTTCTGTCAGAGGCCTAAGGGTAACAGAGCCTCTATGATATGTGTCGGGCATTCAAAAGTGTTACACCTTTATTACCTAAACAGTTTTGAAAATCCACAGAGAGATGACTACTTGCTCAGCTCAAACACACAGAGCCTCTGTTAGAAGCGCCAGAGATTCTGAATATTTGACCTCTGAGAACAAGATACTTCAAAAGTTTTGGCACCTTCTGTGGTTTGATTTTTATTTCAAAAACCCCCTGTGAGCCAACTTCCTTGGCTCCCCTTCGAATAAAAAACCATTTAAAATCCTAAGAAGAAGTATCGACAGAAGATTCGTTCAAAGAGCCTCTGTAAGCGATCACAGAGGATCTGTGAAAAGACTTTTGTGATTAAAAACATTTTTCTTCTTCAAGAGGTTTTATTATTTTGAAGAACATACTCCCCCTCAAACCTTGCAAGTCTCTGCGAGGTTAAACCTGTTTACTATAAAATCAAGTGAAAGGTTATTCAAGAAATAAAACTATATACAAAATGAGATTTAAAAGTAA
>NC_037539.1:17820823-17822683 GCF_001531365.2 Cynara cardunculus var. scolymus | reverse complement strand
GCCACTGTTTTAGGTTCAATTTCGCTTACAAAACAAGTAAATAAGCAGAAATTTGCAGTGGCTCGCGTCTTAACACCGGCAGAAGGTTCTCCAATGGTTTGAGAATGATGATGGCTTTTGGTCCATTTTGTAACA
Source organism: Cynara cardunculus var. scolymus (assembly GCF_001531365.2). NCBI lineage: Eukaryota > Viridiplantae > Streptophyta > Magnoliopsida > Asterales > Asteraceae > Cynara > Cynara cardunculus. The sequence continues at coordinate 17,822,548 of NC_037539.1, read as the reverse complement.
TGAGGTGGTTGGACAGAGGGCACTATTTCTTGATAAATATGAGATTGAGGTAGAGATGCAGAGTCTTGTTCAGGTTCTTGAGCTTGATTTGAGGATAAGTCTGGAGGACTTTCAATTATTTGATTAGCTTCTAGTGGGGAAGCTTTTGGGGAAGGGGTCACAGAGGATGATTTGAGAGGTGCTCGCTCTATGATAGATGTCGTGGAGGGACTTGCTCTTGATGCTTGATCTGGATGGTCAACTTCTTCAGAGGATCATTCAGGCTCTTTGTCGTCTTCATACCACTTTGCAAAAAGTTGTTCCAAGTCTGGAGTGATTGTAGCATTTGGTGATTTGTCAGCTTGAATTTTCAACTCTTTTGTGAACTTGTCCTTTGTCACTTGAAAAGAATCATCAAATTTCACATTTGTGCTAACAACCACATTTTGAGTCTTGGGATGTAGGCTATGTATGTTGCGGTGTCCCATGCATAGCCAATAAAGATTGCATCATCTCCCTTGGGCTCAAACTTGCCTACAGACTCTCTGTCATTAAGCACGAAGCATTTACATCCAAACACGTGAAATAACTTTATATTTGGTCTTCTATTATGAAGAAGTTGATTGGGGGTCTTCTCAAAACGCTTTACCACCAAGGACCTGTTCTGAGTGTAGCAAGCGGCAGAGACAGCTTCTGCCCAAAAAGAGAGTGGAAGGCTAGAGGCATTCAACATAGTTCTGGCAGCTTCAACAAGCATCCTGTTCTTCCTATCTACTACTCCATTCTGTTGAGGAGTCCTTGGGGCTGAGAAGTTATGAGTTATGCCAACAGAGGCCAGGTACTCTTCTATCACAGAATTCTTGAACTCTGTGCCATTATCGCTTTGAAGKACCCTAACCTGAAGAGCATGAAGAACTTGGAGTCTCTTTAAGAGATTGATTAGTACACAAGGAACTTGAGATTTCTTATGAATAAATTCTACCCAAGTAAATCTTTAAAATTCATCAATGAGTACTAAGATGTACTTCTTTCCTCGAAGACTCTGCACAGAGATAGGGCCACAGAGGTCCACATGAAGCATTTGTAGAGGCTTATTATAGGAAGGATCAGACTTGGATTTATGAGAAGACCTTTTGAGTTTTCCCATTTCACAAGCTGAGCAAAGATGGTCATTTTCAAATTTTATGTTGGGTAGTCCCTTGATTAAACTTAGCCTAACCAGTTTGTCAAAAGTATGAAAGTTTAGATGATAGAACCTGGTATGCCAGAGCCAAGCTTCTTCGTTCTTCACAGAGGACACCAGACTTACTTCTTCTTTGGCTTCTAACGAATCAAAGCACAGAAGGTGCAAGTCTCCTCTTCTGTTGGCTCTCATGACCTCTATCAATGTATTTGCTTTGTACATTATGCAGTGTTTGACCTTGAAGGGCACATCCAGACCATTGTCACATAGTTGGCTAACACTTATTAGGTTGTGTTTGAGTCCATCCACGTACGAGACTTGGTTCATCTTTATCTCTCCCTTTACAATCATCCCGTAGCCTTTTATCTTCCCCTTCTGGTTTCCACCAAAGGCTATAGAGCCTCCTTCTTTCTTTAAATAAGAGGACAAAAGCTCTAATGTACCAGTCATGTGCCTCGAGCAACCTGAGTCAACAACCCAAGTAGACACATGCTGCTGCTTCTACAATTATACAACATTTATTTTAGGTACCCACTTCCAATTGGGTCCTTTAGCATTAGAAT
>NC_037539.1:17819391-17820723 GCF_001531365.2 Cynara cardunculus var. scolymus | reverse complement strand
ATGCCAGAAATATGCGAATTGCTTCTAGTCTAGCCACAGGGGCAAAGGTTTCCTCATAGTCGATGCCCTCCTCTTGGCAATACCCTTTGGCAACTAGTCTGGCCTTGTTTCTCACCACCACACCTTGTTCATCCTTTTTGTTGCAAAAAACCCACTTGGTGCCTATTGCAAGCTTTCCATTTGGCAGAGGTACAAGAGTCCATACTAAGTTTCTGTCAAACTGAATGAGCTCATCTTGCATAGCATCAACCCAAAAGGGATTTGCCAGAGCCTCTGCCACTGATTTTGGTTCAATTTCACTTACAAAACAAGCAAATAAAAAAAAATTTGCAGTGGCTCGTGTCTTCACACCAGCAGAAGGTTCTCCAATAATTTGAGATTGTGGATGGCTTTTGGTCCACTTAGTAACATGTGGTGGCTGAATAGTGGATATTGTTTCTTGAAGAGTTTGAGATWGAGATTGAGATGCGGAGTCTGGGACTTGTTCTTGATCTAGGATTGAAGAGAGGTCTGGAGGACTTTCTGTTTGGGTAGCTTCTAGTGTAGAAGCTTCTGTGGAAGGTATTACAGAGGATGATGAGATGGGAGGTGCTTGCTCTKTAATAGTTGTTGTGGAAGGACTAGCTCTTGTAGCTTGATCTTGACTAACAGATTCTGCAGAGGTTCTGTCAAGTTCATTGTCATATTCATACCACTCTGTAAATAATTGTTCTAAATATGGGGTGATTGTGGCATTTGGTGACTTGTCGGCCTGAATTTTCAACTCTTTAGAGAACTTATCTTTAATAACCTGAAAAGTATCATCAAATTTCACATTAGTGCTTACAACCACAATTTGAGTCCTAGGAATATATAATCTATATGCAGCAGTAACCCATGCATATCCAATGAAAATTGCATCATCTCCCTTGGGCTCAAATTTTCCTATAGACTCTCTATCATTTAGTACAAAGCATTTACACCCAAACACATGGAAGAACTTGATGTTTGGTCTTTTGTTGTGGAGAAGCTGATAGGGGGTCTTCTCAAATTTCTTTACCACCAAAGATCTATTATGTGTGTAGCAAGCAGCAGAGACAGCTTCTGCCCAGAAGGAGAGTGGTAGCCCAGAGGCATTCAACATAGTTTAGGCAGCTTCAACGAGTGTTATGTTCTTAATCTCCACTACTCCATTCTGTTGTGGAGTCCTTGGGGCTGAGAAATTGTGAGTGATGCCAACAGAGGCCAGGTAYTCTTCAATCACAGAATTCTTAAACTCTGTGCCATTGTCACTTTGGAGTACTCTAACCTGAAGACCATGAAGAACTTGGAGTCTTTTCAAAAGATTGATTA
>NC_037539.1:17817315-17818484 GCF_001531365.2 Cynara cardunculus var. scolymus | reverse complement strand
TGATTTCCACCAAATGCAACAGAACCTCCTTCTTGCTTTAGGTATGATGACAGAAGCTCTAAAGTGCCAGTCATATGTCTCGAGCATCATGAGTCAACTACCCAAGTAGACACATGCTGCTTCTTCTACATTTAAACAACGTTTAATTTGGGTACCCACTTCCAATTGGGTCCTTTAACATTAGCCTATTTGAAGTATGTCATAGCATCTTTTGTTTTGGTCTTATTGTTCTTTGTAGAAGAATTGCCAAATTGTCTATTGTTCACCCCCGATCCATGGTTATTGGGATGAGAGACCAGACATGATGAGTGGTGAATATGTTTGGATAGAGTATGCATAATATTGATACAACCACATAAGGTAACATTGCAAGAAGCTCTCTTGAAATTTTCATTAAAATCATCAAAGAAGGGTACAGAGTTTTTATTTTTAGAGCCCTTCTTAGGTATGGGCTTATTTTTACAAGATTCTTTCCCTATTCTAGGCTCCTTTTTGAAATCGTTTTTAAATCTCTTCTGTTTAGATCCCCTCTTTGATTTTCCTGCATTTACTGAAACAGAAGCAGTGTTAGATTGAGGYCATTTTCTCAATTGTTGCCATACGTATTTTGGTCTTTGAGTTGTAGAGGAAGAGCTTTGAGAGTTGCTTAGTCTTAGTTTTTCCTTTTCTCTTTTCTCAAAATCAAGAGAGGCATTTTCATGCTCAGTTTCTAAATCAGAGAGGGCCTCTTCTTCAGAATCTGATGTGAGAAGATCTTTGTCAGTTATAAATGAACTTGATATAATTTGACTTATGCTTGAAGGCTCTGTGACAAAACCCTTTTTACAAAGAGACTCAATTTCAGAAAGCTCTGGGAGATTAGAGTTAACATTTGTAGCTTCTGTGATGTGTTTTGGAAAAAATTCAAGAGCCTCTGAACATAACTTTCTTTCAAGAGGACAAATTGTACACATAAAAGCACAATCTTCTTGGGTCTCTGGTTGTCCAAACTTGAAAATTTCTATCTGACTCTGTCTCATAAATTTCCTTGGAATGGAATCCTTCCTTTCAGAAGGTGAGAAAGAGTCAATATAGTCTTCAAAAGCAACATTTTCCATTCTTAAAGAAGTTCTTGAGTCTGGAGCAACCAAAAGCCTTCGTCTTTTAAAAATGGACTTAGTATTTGGAAT
>NC_037539.1:17773294-17817100 GCF_001531365.2 Cynara cardunculus var. scolymus | reverse complement strand
GACAGAAGCAACATTGCATTTCTCATGCTCTACTTTCCTTAACTCATCAACCTTGTTCTTTAACTCTTTTTCAATTTTGGCAAACTTTTCTTTTGAGGACATTTCCAAATTGACAAAGTTTGTTTGTGCCTCTTCGAACATTTTAAAAAATCTATTTCTTTCCTCTGTGAGAAGAGTGACTTCTTTCTCACAAACGGAAAGTTTTTCTTTAAGCTTGTAATGTTCCAAATGGCATGAATCAAGATTATCAATGATCTCTTTGTATAGATCAATTGATTCAGAAGAGTGAGAAGTGGAAACCTCTTGGTCATTTGAGTCTGAAGAGTCGGAGTCAATTTTTGCCATCCCACAGAAGATCTCATCCTCTATGTCTGAGTCTTCCCACCTTCTGAACATCTTCGTCTGAGGATTCATCAGTGACTAATTCACTAGTTTGAGCTAGCAAATACTTCTGTTGATAGTACTCAGCCTTCTTTTTGTAGAAGGCTGCATCTCTTGGAACCTTTTGTGGAGCCTTAGGCCCTTTTGACCAACATTCAGCAACAAAGTGGCCTGGCGTACCGCATCTGAAACATCCTTCTTTTGTCTCTTCCTTCTTCTGCTCAACTGTCTTCTGTGGAGATTTATGTTCCTCCTTTTCACTTCCATCAGATCTTCCACCTTCTGTGTAGTTTCTTCTGTTGAAACTTCTATACTCTTTCTTTTCACCACCCTTCCTATACTCTCTAGTGATCAATGCCAGAGTCTTCATCATTTCTTTCATTGTTACTTCTTCTTCAGAGCTCTCCTCACTCTCTGCAATCAGAATCTTCTTTTTCTTCTTCTTCTCCTTTTCTTCCTTCTTTGATTCACTCCCCTTACCAGAGCCACCCTCTTCTGCAACTAGAGCAAGAGGACCACCAAAATTCTTCTTCATTTGAAGCACTTAAGACTCTTGGCTTTTGAGTGAACCAAGCAAGTCAGCCAAGGTCCATACTTCTAAATCCAAAGTGGCCTTCATTGACATGGTCAAATGCATCCATTCGTTTCCAAGACTTTTCAAGAGCATAGAGTTGTTGTCCTCTGTAGTTCTCATCACTCCATATCTCTTGCAATTGCTGATTAAGGTATTGAACCTGGAGTATGTGTTTGACAGGGATTCACCCTCCTTAGCCTTTAAGCTATGATATTCATTAATACAAATGGCTCGGTTGTTCTTGAGAGTCTTCTTCCCTCCTTCGATCTGTTTCTCCAATTCTACCCAAATGTCCATAGACAGATGGCAGTGATCAATACATTTGAAAATCTCATGAGGTATAGCCATGATTAACAGCCTTTTACACTTGCTTCCCAATTCAACCAATACATTTTCTTCATCGCTCCAGTTAGCAATTGGTTTTGGCTCATAGTGCTCAGGAACTTCKGGGGTTGTACCAGTTGCTGGAACTCGTGGAATCAAATTCATTGGCACGTAAGGTGGATTGTAGAGAAATTCATAAATTCTGGGGTGAATTCCCTCAAGGAAGTTGATCATGCGCACTTTCCATTGAGGGTATTCCTCTCGGATAAGTGTGGGAGGTTTGGATTGAGATCCAGTACTCATGAACGAGGTATTAACCATGTTCGCCATTGAAATTTGAAGAAAAAAAATAAGAACAAGATGAAACTAATTCAACAATTGTAGGATCTAAATTCAACTTTGGTATTGATCTAACACTCTAAACAAGCTCTAAAACAATTGGAGTGCAGCGGAAGTATTAATAAGAGCAAAACAGAGTGAGTAAGTGATTAGAAATTCTAAACACACCAAGAACACACAGTCTCAACGAAGAAGATGAATACAAAAAGATTGCTCCAAAGGTTTTTCAATTGATTCAATTGAAAAAATTTGACAATTACAATACTGGAAGCGCACTGTTTACAAAGGCCCTATCCGGTATTTATATTAGTTCCTAACGACCTTAGAGACTAGATCTTGACAAGTGTCTTCATCTGGGTCATCCAAAGAAAGTCGATTAAGTCCTAGTCACGTGAGAAGCAGATGCAGCTAACAACCTTTGAAAACTGTTAGAACTGAAACTTCACAGAAGACGAAAACTGTAAGCCATCTCAGAGGCTCTGCTGTAAATGACTTGCATGTTCTTTTGATCAGAAGACTATTTTCCAGAACCTCTGTGAGACGCATCAGAGGTTCTGCCACTCTTCACTTGTTCGCTCATACGGCTTCTGTTGCTAATCCTCTGTTGTCTTATGTGGAGTTAACCTTCTGTCAAGACTTGCAATATACTTTTTCTATACTTTTACAAGATAGGAATAATGGAGCTAACAGATTCCAAACCACTGTAATAGAAAGAGTTATATCATTCAACACACATACAAATGCCACCCTTATATCAAATGTACACCTCTCCTTGATATGCCACCCTTATTTCCTCATCAAAACATTTTACAAAAACAATTCCAAATAGACCGCAATCAATGGAATTATTATCAATCCAAAACCATTTATATCAAATTTTCCATTTTATGATAAAATAACAATTTTTATCAATCAAGCATAAGGCATAGTACAAATCCGGTCAACTTAGCTTGGCCGCACTTCATCTCCGGTCAAGTCTTGGCCGGTATACCAAATTCGGACAACACATCGCTCAAGGCTTGTCCGATTTAACACTTAGAATAAATTCCAACACTTTTGTCCTGATAAGAAGTCCGGACAATACATCGCCTAAGGCTTGTCCGATTAAAAAAATAATATGGACACCATTTAGTCGTATTCCTACTTCTCCGTTCGAAATACTTGGTATAAACTCAATAATCATAAGTCGCTCAACACTTGTTCGGTTTAAGAGTAAACCGCTTAAGCCTTAACCGGTTTAGAGTTTAAATCGCCCAACCCTTATCCGATTTATGGTTTAAATCGCTTATGCCTTTACCGGATTAAGGCTAATCCGCCTAACACTTTTCCGGTTTAAGACTAATCCAGAAAACACTCCAGTGAATAACTTTTAAATCAAAAGTAAAGTTCTATACTCAATTATACAATTATGAAGAGTTAAAAAGTAGTAAGAATCACTCACCTTATGTAATTTCTTTTGAAACTCAGATGAATCCAACTTCTTGAAATCAGTCTATAAGCAATCTGGTCAAACTCTTTTTCAAATCTCACTCAGGTTTTTCTTTCAAAATAGCCAAGAGGTTTATTTGAAACCCTCACTACCTATTTATACCCCTTTCTATAAAAAGAAAGGCGGTTTAATAGCCCCTTATTATGCATGCCTCCCCTATGCATGTATACATAACATTTCATGCATATAAATACATAGAAACTCATGCATACATATCTATGCATATGACTAATCATGCGCACACATCTATGCTTTTCAGATTATACATAAAATACCCATACTTGCATGATCAAATATAACAATTTATCATGCTGTCACGTAATCATATATAACAAATAATCACGTATTTATTACCTGAGGTGATAACCAAGATTCAGTTATCACAGATACCTTTATCTGATTGCTTAATCTGAAGACCTAGAAAGTAAGTTAGTTCTCCCATCATGCTCATTTGATATTCTTTCTTCATGCGTTCAGTGAACCGAAAATACAAAGAGGGATTTTTGGACTAAATATCATCTCATCAACATATATTTGGACTAAAATGATATGACCTTTAATTTTCCTAAAAAGGGATTGGTCAATCTTTCCACGTACAAATTTCTCAGAGATGAGAAATGAAGAAAGGGTATCATACCAGGCATGGGGGGTTTTATTTAACTCGTAAAAAACTTTATCCAATTTGTAGACATGATTTGGATACTGAGAGTTAAGAAACCCTGGAGGTTGTTCAACGTAAACTTACTCTTGAAGTTTTCCATTAAGGAAAGCATTCTTTACATCCATTTGAAACACTTTAAAGTCTCTATGGGGAGCAAAGGCTAGAAAGAGGTGATAGCTTCGAGTCTAGCCACTGGTGCAAAGGTTTCGTCATAATCGATTCCTTCTCCTTGTCTATAACCCTGAGTAACAAGACGATCCTTGTTGCGGGTCAAAAATCCTTATTCATCCAACTTATTGCGATAAACTCGTTTGGTGCCTATCACAGTTTTGTCAGATGGACGTGGTTCAAGGTACCAGACTTTGTTCCTATCAAATTCAATGAGTTCCTCTTGCATGGAAATGACCTAACTAGGGTCTGAGATAGCCTCATTGATTTTCTTGGATCACCAAGAGTTTGATGTATTGGATGGTCTCTATTCCATCGCTGAGCTGGTAGATGATCATCATCTAAGGTTGGATGTTTAAGTAATGAGGATGAGGCTTCAGCAACAGATTCTTTAGTAATAGGTTGAATTGCTAAAGGATCCTCAGCAAGAGATTCAACGACCGATAGAGGTTAAGATACTGAAAGAGTTTTATCAACTAAAGGGTCAGTGTTTGTAGTAGAAGGGGGAAGTGACTAATGGGCACTGCATCAATCCCTGAAGAGGATTCAGCTTGGTTATTAATTACGTTTGGAATGATAAACGGGTCCTCATCAGCTTCTGGTGGGTCAGCACAGGGTTGCTTGTTGAAAGAAGCTTCATGTTGTCCATAATGAGATTTCATCCAGCTTTCTAACTCTTCATCATCATCAGAGATGGCTTTAGAGTTAGCTAATTGAGATTCACCGAAGGTGACATGGATAGTTTCTTCTATAGTTTGTCGTTGTTTGTTGAATACTCTGAAGACTTTGGATACTGAAGAATATCTAAAAAAGAATCCTTCATCATCTTCGGGGTCGAACTTTCCAAGTTGGTCTTTGATGTTAAGAATTTAACAAGTGCAACCAAATATGTGAAGAAAGTTGAGATGGGGGTTTCTATTGTGGAAGAGTTCGTAAGCTGTCTTCTTGAATCTCTTGACTATCAGTGACTGATTTTTAGTAAAGCAAACAGTATTGACAGTTTGAGCCAAAATTGAGTAGGGAGCTGGAATTCGCTGAGCATGAATTGAGTAGCCTCAATGCTTGTTCGATTTCTTCTTTCAGCGACTCTGTTTTATTGTGGAGTTCTCAGAGATGAAAAGTTGTGTGAGATTCCTGTTAGAACCCTGATTCTCTTAATATCATAAAACACAGTTGAATGAATAAGAATGGAGTAAAAATAGTTGAACTGAAAGGTCAAATGAAGTAGTCAGTAAAGATAAGAACATAGTGTGACTTTGAATACATCAGATGCTTTTATTAGATGAGAAAAAAACAATAAGAAACTCTCTCAATCTAATTAGTATTCTCATAAGGTTTGGCTATAGTCTAAGTTGGCTCTTTCATGTGCTTGTAACCTGAGGAGGATGCCTCCTAATATACACCTAAGTCAAACAGAATTTGCTAGAATCTTGGCTTGATTCTCTGAGCGCTTATTCCGCATCCTTATCGTTGACGACCCTTGAATAATGGAGCGAACTAAGTCAAGCCGCCTTGATTCTGTTTGATGCTTGCGAGAATGTCTGAACTAAGCGTGCCTTCCATGGAGATAGGAGACACAAAGCCTCTACATAGTAGTGTAGCTCTGTATAAAGCACTTAAGATTTTTGGCACTTAAGGCTTGATCTTCCACGGAATAGAGCGTGGGCTTTGTATGTAAGACTCTTGGCTCTTTGAGTAATATCTCTGTCTCTTGATCTCTTCTGCATGAGAGCTCTTAGTCCAGATAGCTTCAAAAGACTAAGTCCTACTGACTAGAGTAAGAGGCTTCTTACATACACTTTTACAAGATGGTGTCTAGCAATTCCCTTGTTCTCAAAGAAGCTATCCATAGTACTATTTTTGAACTCAGTACCATGATCACTTCTAATAGATCGTACTTGATGTTGTTCAGTACTTCTATGCGTTTGATGAACAAAATGATTTCTTCAGATGCATCACTTTTAAATATGAGAAAGAAGACCCAAGTGTACCAGGAATACTCATCAACAATGACAAGTCTATTTTTCATCTAGCTAATGATTTCACATTGGCTGGACCAAAGAGATCCATGTGCAGTAACTGAAGGGGATAGGTCACTTAAAAGACTTGCTGGGATTTGAAGCTAGCCTTTGTCTGCTTTCCCTTTTCACATGTTGAGCAAAGAGATTCCTTTGCAAAGGAGTGTTGAGGAAGGCTAGTGACAAGATCTTTTCGAGACAACTCATTCAGCGTCTTGAAGTTGAGATGAGAAAGAAGTTTGTGCGATAGCCATTTGATGTCTGAAGAGGCTTTAGAGAGAAAACAGATATTCTCAGTTAGAGGACAATCTATGTTGATGATGTACACGTTCTCTTGATGAGAGCCTGTTAGAAAAACCTTATCATCTTTGTCAAGGATATAGCATGAACTCTTAGAAAATTTCACTATGAAATCTTTATCACACAGCTGACTGATGCTAAGGAGATTGTGTTTCAGTCCTTCAACGTATGCAACACATTTGAAAGTGGTTGCACCATTGGTCAATATACCAAATCCCTTGGTATATCCTTTTTCGGTTCCTCCAACGGTTATGAAAGGGCCTCTTTCATCTTGGTAGTCATTAAGGAGGGATTTATCTCAAGTCATGTGTCTTGAGCATCCACTATCAAGATAACAAATGCCTTTGACTTCCTACACACGAAAACATATTAAGATTACTTTTGTACCCATTTTTCTTTGGGTCCAGCAGAGTTGGAGGCAACATCCACTGACGCTGAAGGCTCAGAGTCGGAAGGTGTCTTCACTGATCCTAAAGAAGAGGAATCAGTGGGGTTCTTCACCTTAGTCATTTTTACAACTTTAATGGCAGATTTCACCTTGTTTGATTTTTCAACCTTGGTTACTTTTTTTACCTTAACTGGTGGACCAGCCTTGCTAACTGAAGGACACTTACTAGTAATATGTAAAGTTTTACCACAGTGACTACGCTTCCTATAGTTGATGCCAACTTTAGGGACAGAGAGGCCCAAAGGAATGGAAGAGGGACAAGGTCCAAGGTTTCCCTTCTCATTTGTTCTAGGAGGAACAGCTGAGGATTTGAATACCTTGGGTGAAACAATCACTTTAATCTTTGGCTTAGGTTTCTGAGAGGATTCAGTTATCTTATTCATTAAAGGTTTAGATCCGGGTTTAGATCTGGGTTTATTTGACTTGTTGGCCTTCTTAGGAAGAGGAGCGATGACGATGAATTTTACCTTTGTCTTTGCATCCTAAACTCGAAGGAGTTCCTTCAAGATGACTCTCAGTAAAAAAAGACTGTTTGTCCCATTTTATGATCAATCTTCATGAACATTCAAGAGCAATGGTAAGAACACTTGAAGATTTAGAGAGAAAAAGTCAAATAGTCAATGTGGGTTTATTCCTCTTAATATATGTAATGTTTACAAATGAGCTCCCTTCAATTCTTCTCTAAAACACACTAGACAAGACCTAATTATAGGTCAAACTATAAAAAGCACAAGTCAAAGTCAAACATAATGACTTACAAAGTCAAACCCTCTAAAAATACAATATTAAACTTTCAAGATGAATGCAATTAACTCTAAAATTCAACCCCAACGTGCTCCCCCATTGTATTCAAGCTTGAAAATTTTTGAACTCTTTGAATCCCTTCTGAAACTTTGACGATGCTTTAAGCTCTTTATGACTTCTTAATATCTTCAAAATAAACTTCTAACAAACTCCTCTTTATAATCTTCAAATAATCTTCTTTTTGAGAAAATCTTACAAAACATTCTCCCCCTCGAATATAGAACAAAATGATCTTCTCTTTTTTACAATGAAAAACAGTAACAGTAACAATCTTCAGAAACAATCTTCAAGATATATTTTGAACTTTTTCACATAACATTCTCCCCATTAAGATATCTCTTTTAGTAGACTCTTGTTAAGATGAGATCTTCACATTCAATTTCCCACAGACATTGTAGCACAAGAATAATCTTCAGTCGTTGCATTCACACTCCATGAGTCTTTTGCCGACTCCCGATCTTCAGAATTGATTATTTCATTCATTATATCATACTCCCCCATGATGAAATGAGAATCATTTGCATCATACACCATGTTGGAACCCAGATACTCTTAAGTTGTAGAAATATGGTTTACATAAAATAAGAGTTAAGAACAGCAAAGTATATCTATTGATTAAACAAGATATTAAAAGAAGAAAGTAAAAGCAGTGAATAAAACTTTGAATAACCGAATGCTTTTATTGATAATAATAAACAATGAAGAACAAAAGTAATCTCACAAGAATTTGTGTATAGTATCCGTCGGCTCCTTCAGGTACTTTGAACCTGAGGCGGAGGACTCCTTTTATATGCCTAGGTCTAACAAACTAAGTTATAAATTAGGTGTGGAACTCTAAGCTGGCTAGTCTACATCCTTATCTTTGACTTTCCTTGATTAGCGGAGCAGACTTGGTCAAGCCGTCTTTAAGCTGTTAGACGCTTGCGAGAATGTCTGGGCTAACACGCGCTTTCCATGAAGAAGGTATCCAGATACTCTACATGAACATACAGAAGCTCTGCATGTACTATGCAGAGGCTCTGCATATGCAGAAGCTCTGCATGTACTATGCAGACGCTTTGGGTCTTGGAGTTGTGGCTTTGAGTCAAGCGCTTATGTTTTTTGGCGCACAAGACTTGAACATTCACGGATAGAACGCGGGCTCTGTATAAAGGAACCTTCACTCTGAGTAAGAGCTCTGGTCCTTGATCCTCTGCAAGAGAGCTCTTAGCCAGACAACTTCTATAGACTAAGTCCTATTGACTAGAGCAAGACACTTCATACTTACACTTTTACAAGTCTGGGGTCTAACAATATCCCCCTAAGTGTAAATAAGAAGGACTTTTACTTGATTTACAAAACAGGTCTAATCGAAGACAGAGGTTAAAAAACAACCTCTGGTTTACATTAACTATCTAATGAAGTACAATACGATTGAAATTGAAATTACATTGAATCAAAAATAAGGAGGTACTTACAAAAGATAAGAGGTCTTAAACATTTTGAAGTCTAATGAACTTCCTAAGAAGTTCACGAAACTCAAGCATATTTCGAATCGACCTTAGGATTATTTTGGCTCGCTCTTTCACTCCAGGGGAGTTGTCTTTGCTCCTGACCAGATTTTCTCTTATATAGCGAAGAGTAGAGTTGGAGTACTTGTAATTTTGGTTGTCTCGAAAAAAGATCTTCTGTTTGTGCTCGTTTTGAAACACCACTCCCACTTCTGGTTCAACCAAAATCGTCCAGGAGGGGATGCTATTGATGCCATGCAATTCTTCATTTGGAGCAACCACTGTCAGTTGATCCGCTCCTAGATCCAGAGCTAGTTGGAAGTCGAACTTGCTTCTGAAATCGAGCAGGTCTGTCATTGTTTGGTAAATGCTAGAGTTGGCAACGACGTACTTTACTCCTTTGTCCTTCTTGTGATCTGTAAAGTAGTACAGATGAAGAAGATCCCATGGATTTAGATTAATGAGGTCACAATCTGTGAACCTACATATCCATCTGTGAGTCCTTTCCACTGTGTACTCGTAGAACACTATCTGATTATCCGCAAAGGTGCACCTCTTTATGTCCAGGACTTGTTTTATTCCATCAGCAAAGTGAACTGCAGCGATTGGTTGAGTGTAGCGATCGAGAAATCTCTGCCTGATATGCTCTTGAACCATAGGATGAAGACTGATCTTCTGGACCGGTGTTTCTTTTCTTAGGTTGTAGAGGAACTGATAGATTTCCTCGCTGTCTGCCTTGTCTAAAATGGGTCTATTGAGGGGAGTTGGCGTGAACATGGCATCCATACTTGCTTTGATCCTTTGGACACGATCAGAAGGATGCTTCCGTTTTTGCCCGCTGGTTGTGCCTTCTGAGTCTGCTCTGCTTGGATTGACAGGTACCTGCTGCTTCATGGCAGGAGTGACAACCCTGGTCCCTTGAGCAGGGACCCTAGCTCTGTGGGTTTTTGGATGTGGTGGAGGAGCAGCAACGGTTACTTCTTCTAGAGGAATGGCAACTGGAATGTGTAAGAGTGACAGATCAGCCACATTCACGATGACCACCTCTTCTTCTTGCTGTGCTGTTGTTGAGGGAGCAACCATGTCCATAGTGTACTCTATTGAAGAGGATAGAGCCAGATCTGAATCGTCTGATCCATAGACAAATAGAAGGTCTATCACTTTTGTAGTCTTTTGTGGCCCGGCTGGTTCTGCCTCTGACGCCATGGGCTTTTTCCCTTTGTGTAGCGCCTTTGCGTTGTATGGCGTTGGCTGGCTTTGTCTGCTCTGCCTTGATGGATTTTGACGTTGTTGGCGTGGGGCAGAGGACGATGGTGCAGGGGGGCAGCCATAGGTGTTGTACTTGGAGATTTTGAGGACCAGACTCATCTGGGTCCTCATCATCGTCAAGTCGCCTCTGATTTGACAGTTCTGCACAGGGAAATGGATCATGTTGTTGCTTTTGCCTCTCATCTTCTTCTCAAGGCACGGATTTGATCGCCTCCTCGAAGGTCTTGAGGAGTTCATCGACTGCAACGCCAACCTTGCGCATTTCATCGTCTGACCAGTAGTTGAATCTGGCAAGAGTGTCGTTGATGTTCTTCGTTGTTGTTGTGGCCTTGCTATTAAAATCCGCAATGAAGTCTACCACCTTCTGTAGGACTCTGTTACCCAAAGCATTCATGGAGCTCTGTGTGACATAGTCCATAGGTACATTCAGAGGTATGAGGGCCTGGTTGTTAAGGGATGTGGATACCTCAACCCTTTGTTTAGATGCGACGACCTGTTGTAAGATTTTTGTGTTGTGTGCCGTCAATTCCATTAGAGTATTGATACGAGAAGCATTTGTCTTAGACTCGGCTCTTAGTACTGCCAAGGATGCTCGTATCTCATCCAGATGAGGTGCAGAAGGGGACGGCTCTGCACGGGCCATGATGAGGGAAAAGGGAATGGAACTCTTCGCTAGTAACATATGTAGATGGTGTAACCTCTGGCTCAACACATGGGCCAGAGTGAGTCCTTGTTCCAGGGACGCCTTCATTCACGACTTGATTGATGTTCGTCGGGGAAGGACTTCCAATGGATCCTCGTGGTTCTCCTTGAGGAGAATTCACTACCTCTATTATGTTAGGGAGAGGACCCAAGGCTGGTTCAGAGCCAGCCAGTCGGCTCTCCATGAGTGGACTAAAATACTGGTCGAGAGTCTCAAAGTCTGGTGCACCTATTCCTTACTCTGAACAAGGTTGGGAGTCTACACGTGCAGAGGAAACAAATTCCTCTGTATGGGAAAGTGGCGTGATATGGGGAGACATATCACTTATGTTTTCAAAGGTTGCACCCTTTTGAGAGGGTGTTCCCTGTGGAGAGGCTTCCCTTTGGCTGATGTAACCAAAGGCAGATGCGACCTCTGGTTGGATAGGCTGGTTTGGGTTCGAGGTGTGCACCTCTATTTCAATGATTCCTATGTCTCGACCACTGGAGTCAGATAATACGTTTGTACTGGGAGTGGGGGAGGTAAATCTAATGTGCCTATTTAGCCTAGGCTGCTCTGGCTCGCCCTGAGGTAGAGCAGCTTCTGCACCTCCTCCCTCTTCTTCCTCTTCTTCCTCCTCGCTCTCTTCTTCTTCCTCACTTTCTTTTTCTTTCTCACTCTCCTCTTCTTCACTCTCTTCCTCTTCTTCCTCACTTTCCTCGCTTGTGTAAGACCTTGAAACATCGTCGTAGTGCTCTTGGTCATCCCCTTGGTTTGGACTAGAGGAGTGAGCCAAGGTTTGACGACCCTCTTCTTCTGCCCTAAGTCTGGCCTCTTCCTTTAGTCGAGCAATCTCTTTTTGGCGAACTTTTTCTGCTCGCTCTTCCTCTACTTTAGCACGAGCAAGCTCAGCTAATCTTTCTTGCTCTGCTCGCTCTACCTCATCCTTTTTCTTCTCCTCCCTCTCAGCTTTCTTTTTCCTTGCCTCCTATCGTTTTCTTTCTTTTTCTCTCTCTTGTTGTATTCTCACCCTTTCTTCCTCTGCTCTCATTCTCTCTTCTCCTGCTCACACGGTTTCTCCCTTTGCCTGAGGCCTTGAGGTGTCCTCAGTCCTCTCTTCTTCCTCGGTTGTACCTATGCGTAACGAGGTTCGAGACACTGGTTCTAGTATCTCGCGTATACGTCTGTACGCCCTTCTAATCTCCTTGGACTTCATTGTTGGTCTGTATTGATTGAGCATGTTCACCTTGTGAGGAGGTAGACGACCCACATCAATGTTGTTGTCGTCGAGAGCTGATCGTAAGAGAAGACCTAAGAATCGTGGAAATAACCGAGACGGCAACTATCTTCCTTTGGCCACTTCTTGACACTTCTTGGCCACGACAGCCTTGAACTCTGTGTAGAGTATCAATGAGTAGTCGAGAGATAAGTCAAAGAAGATTTCGTAGACGATCTGAAGAATGTTTGTGGAGCACATGTCGAGGCTCCCTATCTTCCCTGTCAGCGATCTGTTGACCAATGTGAAAAGTGTATTCCCCATTGGTGGTAGGTATTGACGGTGATACTGTGACGGGTACTGAATGGCCTTGTTGTACCCCAAGAACTTCAAGAAAGCCACTATCTCGTCCCCAGATGGAAGAGGGGCGTACTCAAAAAGCTGTAAATCTATTTCGTTTGGATTTCAAGAACCCGCGAAAACATTGATCTTGAAATTCGAACAGTGACGAACTCGTTTGTGGAGGAGACGTAGAAATCTCCAACTATTCTACGTTGGGATTCAGTGACAGTGCAAGATTGCCAGTATTCTTGGATGTACCTTTCAGGAACTAGGTCATCCGTGTTTATCAAGGTTGGGTTTAAGAAATGGTTTTGGAGGATATTGATGATGGGATGGTGTTTGGTGTCGAAATTATCAAGTTGGAGGTTTAGGGCATGGTTATTTGGTTTGATAGGATGAGGAACTAGGTTTTGACTAGTATCTTCCATAGTTTTGTGGGTTGTAGTGTGGGTTTGGGAGATTCCAGATTCGGATGAGGACATGGTTGCAGGTTTTGGGTTTTGAAGGAGATGAAAGAATTTCTAGGGTTTCAAGAAGGAGTTCTTGAAACAGGTAAGGGGATGGAGGAAAGGATTTTTGGTACTTACTTGTCAAACARGATGAACAGTTGAAGACTGAAKCGATCTTTGAACACTGGTTTGAGAGCTTGAAGTTATGGCAATGGCGGTTGAAGGTTGAAGACGACGGGAGTTCTTGAAGATTTTTGTAAGCGTAAAAGATTAATTTGGGGGTAAAATTTGCTTAAATAGAATAAAATAAAAAACACTTGAGTGTTTTATCCCCCCAAACGTCAAGTAAAAATTGAATCGGTTTTCTCACAGCCTGTGGGGGCGCGCCACGTGGATTGCTAGCTGCAAGTGGCGCCTCCCACGTTTGAAAAGATAAGCTCACAGGCGGTGACGCTTAATATGGGTAACAGCTTTTATTAAACAATTAAAATAAACCTTACGCCTTCTTAATAAAATAAGATATTTTGATTTGTTTTTAAAATGTCAAGTGCAAATACTTTGGTTAGTGATAAGTAGAGGTTTTGAAGAGAATCAGAGTACTACATGCAGAAGAGGATAACTTACCTTAGGATCTCATACAGAGACTCGTGATTGTAGTATACATGTCCTCTGTAGAAAACTTGCTATGTTTAGAGGCAGAGGCTCTGTATAGTACATAGAGAAGCTCTGTTCTATAATCATGAGAAAAATTTTGAAGCAGAGGCTCTGTATAGTACATACAGATTCATCAAGAGCTTTTGTAAAAATGTCAGCAAGTTGTAAATCTGTACTAACAAAAAACATTTCAATCGTATCTTTCTCTACATGGTCCTTGATGAAATGGTATTGAACATCGATGTGCTTTGTTTTTGAGTGTTGCATAGGATTGGCTGTGATTGCGATAACACTATCTGAATCACATAGAATTGGAATCTTCTCAAACTCTACGCCATAGTCTTTCAGTTGAGTCTTCGTCCGTATCACTTGAGAACAGCAACTGGCTGCAGCTACATACTCTGTTTCAGCTGTGGAAGTAGAGAATCAGTTCTGCTTCTTCAGGTCCAGCTTATGAGCTTGTCCCCAAGTAATTTACAGCTCCCTGATGTACTCTTTCGTTCGAGTTTACAACCTGCATGATCAGAATCTGTGTACGCAATAAGATCAAAACCAGAATACTTTGGATACCAAAGACCCAAAAATTGAGTCCCTTTGATGTATCTAAATATTCTTTTTCAGCCGAAAGGTGAGATTCCTTTGGATTTGCTTGAAAACGGGCACAGAAACATGTGGCAAACATGATGTCTGGTCTACTAGCCGTGATGTATAGTAGTGATCCAATCATTCCACGGTAAGTCTTAACATCCACCGGTTTTTCAGATGGATCTGTGTCAAGGTTAGTGCCCGTAGCGATTGGTGTTCTTATAGTGGAAGAGTTATGGAGTTGGTATTTCTTTAATATGTCGGAGATATACTTAGCTTGGCTAATGAAGATACCATCCTCCCTTTGTTTTACTTGCAAGCGGAGGAAGAAGGTCAATTCTCCCATCATGCTCATTTCAAACTCGCTTTTCATTAACGCAGAGAACTTATCACAATGTCTCTGGTTCGTTGAACCCAAGATAATGTCGTCCATGTATATCTGTACTAATAGCATCTCACCTTTATACCTCTTAATAAACAAAGTTGTATCGATTTTACCTTTTTCAAAACCATTTGATAAGAGGAAAGATGAAAGACGTTCATACCAGGCTCGAGGTGCTTGCTTAAGTCCATACAGAGCTTTCTCTAAGAAATAGACATACTCTGGATGTGTGGAGCTTTCAAACCCTGGAGGTTGTTGAACGTAGACTTCCTCCTTCAGCTTACCATTCAAGAAGGCTGACTTTACATCCATTTGATAGACTCGAAATCCTTTATGCGTAGAGAAGGCTAAGAACAAGCGTATAGCTTCTAGCCTTGCTACTGGTGCAAAGGTCTCGTCATAGTCTATGCCTTCTTCCTAGCAATAGCCTTTTGCTATGAGCCTAACTTTATTTCTTTCCATGATCCCATCCTCATCCTTCTTGTTCCTGAAAACCCATTTACAACCAATTGCAATTTTATCCTTCGGTAAGGGAACAAGAGTCCATACCTTATTTCTCTCAAATTGTTGGAGCTCTTCTTGCATGGCATCAACCCAACTCGGATCTTGTAGGGCTTCATGTACTTACTTAGGCTCTACCATGCTAAGAAAGTTTACGAAGAAACATTCATTACCTGTGGCAGCCCGTGTCTTTACGCCACTTGAAGGTTCACCAATGATCTGGTGAAGAGGATGATCCTTTGTCCATTTTGTTCTTGGGACGGATAGAGAAGTGGGGGATGTTTGATCACATTCCCTTTGCATGTTTGGCATTAATCTCGTTGATGGTGAAGAAGGCTCTGCTTGCTCCTCCTCAGATGATGGTACAGAGGAACTAGGTGCCGAGCCAGAGGTATTATGCTCTGGTTCTACATGACTGGGCTCTGATGCAGAGCTTGTTTGCTCTGGTTGTGGATTGATGTTATCTTAAGAGGAAGTAGAGGTGTGTGAAGGACCAGAGTCAGATGTGCTTGTTGTTTGTGATCCTTTACTTACACTCGCAGATGCATCTCTTGGTGCACGTACAGAGATGTCTTCGTCACCATAGAAGTTTTCAAATAGAAGTCTGAGTTCTAATTCCCTTTACTTTTTTCGAGAATTGGAAGTCTCGTGGTTAAGATCGAGTCCATAGCTGAGGTACTCTGAAGTCATTCGTTCTTTATCGTCGAACGAGACGTTGATGCTTTCCATGACCGTCTTGGTTCATTGATTGATGACTCTGTATGCCTTGGCCTTTATTGAATAACCAAGGAACTTTGCCTTCATCGGCCTTTTTATCAAATTTGCCAAGTTGATCTCGATCATTTAGGATGAAGCATCCGCAACCAAAGACATGTAATAATTTGACGTTAGGCTTTCTTTGGTTAATTAGTCCGTAAGGAGTCTTCATGTGCCTCTTTACCACTGTTGCTCTATTTTGAATAAAGCAGGTAGTAGATATTGCTTCTGCCCAAAAATGGGTTGGAAGCCCAGAGCTCGCTAGCATGGTGCATGCAGCTTCAACCAGAGTTCTATTCTTTCTTTCTACGACACCATTTTGTTGTGGTGTCCTTGTTGCAGAGAAGTTTTGAGTTATGCCCTCTGTGTCCAAGTACGCATCGATCTTGGCGTTCTTGAACTCTGTTCCATTATCACTTCTCAGCTTCTGAATTTTTCTTTGTAGAAGTACTTGAATCTTGGTCATTAATTTGATTAGCAGCTCTGTGACATTTGATTTCTGCCTTACAAACTCAATCCAAGTATATCGTGAATATTCATCAATTAAGACTAAGATATACTTCTTACTAGACAAGCTCTGCACATAGATTGGACCACAAAGATCCACATGAAGCATATGTAGAGGTATGACGCAGGATACATCCATCTTAGTTTTATGGGATGCTCTTTTGAGCTTTCCCATTTCACACGCAGAGCACAGATGGCCCTTTTCAAACATTATGGCAGGAAGTCCGTCAACCAGATTATGCTTCACAAGCTTCTCTATATTTTCAAAATTGAGATGTGACAACTTATGGTGCCAGAGCCAAACTTCTTCACACTTGTGAGACACGAGACAGAGTGTCTCCGAGTTGTCTCTTGGTGAGATGTTCATGAGATACAGATTGCCTTTTCTCTTTAGCTCGTAGCAACTCCTAACCTGATTCTGACATAATGGAGCAAGCTTCCTTTTGGAACTTGACATTGTAGCCATAATCATACAGTTGACTTATGCTCAAAAGATTGTGTTTAAACCCAGAGACATAAGCAACCTTAGAGACAGAAACCTTATCTTGTAATAGATCCTCGTATCCCTTTATTTCTCCTTGTTTATTATCCCTAAAGGTCACTTTTTCTCCGATCTTCTGTCTGTATGAGGAGAGCAATATCTTATTGCCGGCCATGTGTATTGAGCATCCGGAGTCAATATACCAAATGTCCACATGCAGCTTCTGCAAAACAAAATATAGGGATTTAGGTACCCATTTCATAATGGGTCCTTGATGACTAAGGACAGAGGGTTGCTTTTTAAGCTTGGGAAGAGGCTTCGTCTCTTGACCTAAATTGATAGACTGGGTTTTAGGAGCCTTCTTTCTCTTCTGGGTCTTCATAGATTTAGACTTTGATGACCTAGAGAGTAGACAGTTAGGGTCAGAGAAGTGTTGTTTTAATTTCAGCAACAGAGAAACACATTCACAATTATGAAAACATTTTGAATGACAAAATGATTTATTAACTTTAAAGAATAAATTATTACAATTATTCCTAGCATTGGTAGTTCTAACAAACTTCCTATCTATATCTGATTGTTTTAACATAGAATGAGTCTTTTCTGACGACTTCTTCCCTACTCCTTTGGCCTTCAGAGGCCTCTCTGAAACCGAGGAACTAATGTTAGAGCAAGCAGCGGATTTTCCCTTCTATTCTGGAGTGAAATTAATTGGCTTAAATTTGGAATTTGAGCCCTTTGAAGCAGAAGAAACAGACTTTGCACTCTTTACCCTGTACTCAAACTTGGGAGCGGATTTGACATTTGTCATCATGCTTACACGGCCAGAACCCAGGAGAATCTTTTTCTCAATAGGGGTTTTGAAACCTCTGGTTCTTTGGGTACGACCTCTGCCTTAACTTGCTCTTCAAACGAGTTCACCTCGGACTCAGAGTCTGAGTCAAGAAAATCCTTGTGTGAATATCGAAATACAGAGGTATCATTAAGAACTTGAGGTTCTCGTATGCATGAGCTAGAAGCTTCGTCCGTCTTTTATTTTAATGGACTTTCAAAAGTATCCAAGGAGTTACACTCAGAAGAATCTGCATGACCTTTTGGAGGATAGTTCAAAGCCTCAAGCAAATCTTGCTCGACGACCTGTCTTATCGTTTCTGTAAAGCCATGCATTAATTTTGAATCCCGAGTTTCAATAAAATTGCTTGTGGATGAACTCTTGATTTCATCTGGTTCAGGTTTGACAACCTCACTTTTAGTCTTAAGATGTTCAAGATTTGCAGAGCCAAAACAAAAAATCTCATTTGTCTTCTCTATGCATTTTAAATCAACTTGTGGCACACATTTTGAAGAATAAGAGACATTTTTTAGAGTTAACTTTTTCATACACCTGCTGAGCATCTTGATATTTTTTAATCAATAGCTCTTTTCTTTGTAAGCTCTGGTGTAGGAACTCCCTTTCTTTTTGAAAATAGTCTTTAAGGGCCTCAGAGTTTAATCTGTCTCTCTCTTTTTCTATTAGCTCTGTATCCTTTTTCTTAATAGCCGCTTTTAATTCTAAGCACTCTGTTTTAAGACTTGTTTCAGTGGATCTTTTTTTTTGTAAAAGCTTTTCCTTCTCCACTAATAACTCTTGTTTTTCTACAGTCAGTAGCTATGTCTCTCGTTCAAAAAATAGTTATTCCTTTTCCAAGGATTTTTGTTTAGATTTTTCGAGAGAAAGATTTTGTTGTAGGTTGACGAAATCATTTGTCAAAGCAGAAACGCTCTCTTCCAGGTCAGAGTGAGAGTAACCAGAGATAGAACATACCTGGGAGTCGGAGTCAGATCCAGACTCATTTTCAACAGCCATCCCGCAGAAGTTGGCTTGGTCTTCTTCATCAGATGAGGAGTTAGAGACCCAATTCTCTTGTTCTGCCATGAGATTCCTTTGTGATCGATTATACTTGTACTTATTTTTGTAGTACAATTCATCTTTCACGAGAGGGCCTCTACACTCTTTGGAGTAGTTCCCCATCTGAAGCATCGGACGCGTTGCTTCTTCTGTTTCGAGTGCTCTTCCTCCTTCTTGTTGGGAATGGAAGGAGGGTTCCTTCCATCGAAATAATTCCCTCTGCTTTGGTCGCTTTGTCTTCCTCTTCTGTCGAAGACCTTCTTTCCAAATTTCCTTTGAAATTCCTTCGTGATCAGGGCCAAGGATTTCGCAAAGGCGTTAATGTCATCGTCTTCAGAGCTAGATGCTCTGTCTGTTTCATCATCACTCTCCAAGATGAGAGCCTTCTTTCCCTTCCTTCTTTCTTATTAGGGTCTCCTTTCTCTATGTGTCTAGCACGATCCTGTCTCTTTTGAATCAGAGACAAGAGCCAGAGGTCCGCCCAGAGCGACCTTTGCCTTCTGCACCTCTTGTTCTTGAGCCTGCAGCGTCCCATATACATCATGCAGAGTCCATTCCTCCAGATTCTGGTTTCCCTGAAGTGACATCATCATATTTCCCCATTCTACGTTCAACCTCTTCAAGAATAGCATGTTGTTCTCCTCTTGAATTCTGATAACGTCACACTTGCAACATTTGTTGATCAACGTGTTGAAGCGATCATAAGTCTATTCTAAAGACTCATCAGGGAGTGCCTGGAAGCTGTTGATTTCATTGAGGCACTGGGCACGACGATTCTTCTTCATCTTGATGCCCCCTTCCAACTGGTTGGCCCGTTGATCCCACAAATCCTTCGCCGAGTCGCACTCGTCCAGCGACTGGAAGATTTCGTTGGGAAGCGCCATGATCAAAAGTCGTTTGGCATTTTGATCCACCTCCACTCTTCGTTTATCTTCATCGTTCCAGTCACGACGAAGCTTGGGTACTCGTCTGGCAGGTACCTCAAATGTATCGCCAGCAGCAGGAATCCGAGGAATGACGGTGGAAAGGACGTATGGGCCATTTAAGATTGACTCATACGATTCTAGGTCAAGACCCTCATAGAAATTCATCATCTGGATCTTCCATCGGGGATATTCTTCCCTAATGAGAGTCGAAGGTTTTGTTAAGGAGCCGGCACTATACATGGAGTTCCATGATTGAGAAGACGACATTTTTAATAGAAATTTTGAGACGAGAAATTTGACGAGAAGGACGAGCGACAAAAAAATTTCAGATTACGAAAAAGCAAACGTTTTTAAAATTAACAAATTAGGAGTGATAAATCCTTTTAAAAACGAATAATCAAAAGACAATTAAGAGTATAATCTAGTCGGATATCGTTCGACTAATCAATTGATTTGATTAGCAGGCTCTGATACCAATTGCTGGAACCCAGATACTCTTAAGTTGTAGAAATATGGTTTGCATAAAATAAGAATTAAGAACAGCAAAGTATCTCTATTGATTAAACACGATATTCAAAGAGGAAAGTAAAAGTAGTGAATAAAACTTTGAATAACCGAATGCTTTTATTGATAATAATAAACAATGAAGAACAAAAGTAATCTCACAAGAATTTGAGAATAGTATCAGTCGGCTCCATCAGGTACTTTGAACCTGAGGTGGAGGCCTCCTTTTATACGCCTAGGTCTAACAAACTAATCTATAAATTAGGCGTGGAACTCTGAGATGACTGGTCTGCATCTTTATCTTTGACCTTCCTTGATTAGCGGAGCAGACTTAGTCAAGCCGCCTTTAAGTTGTTAGACGCTTGCGAGAATGTCTCGGCTAACGCGCGCTTTCCATGAAGAAGGTAGTCAGATGCTCTGCATGAACATACAGAAGCTCTGCATGTACTATGCAGAGGCTCTGCATATGCAGAAGCTCTGCATGTACTATGCAGAGGCTCTGGGTCTTGGAGTTGTTGCTTAGAGTCAAGCGCTTATGCTTTTTGGCGCACAAGACTTGAACGTTCATGGAGATAGAGCTCGGGCTCTGTATAAAGGAACCTTTACTCTGAGTAAGAGCTCTGGTCCTTGATCCTCTGCATGGGAGCTCTTAGCCAGATAGCTTCTATAGACTAAGTCTTATTGACTAGAGCAAGACACTTCTTACTTGCACTTTTACAAGTTTGGGGTCTAACACACCGGAATGAATAAAATTTTCAATGTATGACGTCAATTCGTAAAATTGTAAGCAGCTCTTTTCAAATCCACTTGTATAATCTTTTCAGATCTATGAAGATGGGAAAAATAACCAATTTCAACTTATGAAATTGTTTTCAATCTTATAAAATATTGGCCTGTGAATATAACAAATATATTCAGTACAACGAATGTAATTCATATATGAGACTTTTTGAGGTTCATCTCACCAGGACTTCCATTCAATCATCGATATCTTATAAAAAGTATATCTATGAATGTTACAGCAAAATAACAAATAAATTGCAAAATTTGTGTAGTGTAGAAAAATAAAGCAACATATGCTTCAATTTAGGCTCTGAAAGATAAATCGTGTAGACTACACAAATTTATCATACTCGATTCGTGATCAAAAAGACTTGAAGGAGGGACATATATCCTTCTTTTTCAATATCAAATTTCTCTGAATGAGAAACTAATAGATTGTGAGTTGCGTGCCCCACGTGTTATTGAAAAACTTATCTTTTAAAAGATAAATGAGTAGTTGTTGGGGTTGTGAGAAGAATTGGTCTGGGCTTTGCCTTTTTCAATATTAGTCTCGAAAGAATTGAGAACTAATAGATTTCGTGGTTTGCCCGGAGTATAGAAGTTAGAACAGGATTCTTTTGATCTTTTAATCCTGACACAAATCTCATCAATTCTTTTGGCTCACAACAACTACCCCTCTCATTTTCATTTTAAGCTCTACACACAAACCCATTTTATCTTTAAGCTCACTCAGATATGGATGTCCTCATGGGTAGGTCTGTCGGTTCTGCCATTCCATAGAGGTATTTCTGTGAAGCACTCAATCCCTCCTAAATATAACAGTATGTTCAATTGATCACAAATGGTTGATCAAAATATTATTGCTATGAAGCACAAATGATCAGATAAAATTTATCAAGAAAAAATGTAGTTGAAGCATAATCAACAAGGAGTGATGTATCAAAATAGATTATTCAACATATGTGAGAGAAATGAATGAAGAGTTGTAAGTACAAGTTTACAGAATCAGATAATCAAAGAATAACGAATTTGTATCAATCAAAGAAAAAAAATATCAAAGAAAAAAAATATCAAAAAAACAACTTCGAGTACAAACGAGTGTATTATCACCGAAAATGATTTTCATTTAAGAGACGTGATAATAACAGTTTGATAAATAGCTGAAACATGTATTAGAGTTATGTACGACGAGAAATTACACAAGTAAAATCTCAAGAAATATATGCTCAAAAAATGTACTTGTTTCATAAATAAATTCAATTTCTGAAGACATTTATCAAAAACTTTCCAGAGACTCCCCCTAGAAAATAGATTTAAATAATATTTCATTTTAGCTCAAAACCAAAAATAAAAACATTTTGGCTCAGGTCCTAAACTGTGTTGTTCAGAAGCCATATACAATTCAGCTCGGGTCCTAAACCGTTTTGTTCAGAAATCATATGTGAACATATTACAAACTCCCCCTATATCAGTGCATCATACAATTGTTCTTCTTATCAGCACAGTAATGACACACCTTCAAAACAAATCAAGCATATTTTGGTACCCAAACAAACCTGGGTCATATTTTGTTAGTATCGAGGTGGAGTATGTTGTAACTGCCAAACCATCGATTTTTATTAGATGTCTTCTTTTTAGCACTCTTAACAGATTGATCAGATATATAATAAGATCCATAGCAATTGTTGTCATACTTGTTAAAATTATTCCTGCTTTTCTGATAGTTGTTGTCTCCATACCACCTGTTGTACCTTTTCTTATTGATCAAGTCATTGGTTCTGCATGTTGAGCACATGATTATTCTCTTTCTAAGATTAATCAGATCATTAGTGGATCTCACAATGCAAGGAAGAACAAAGTTAGTAACAACAGATTTATGAGACGAAACAGAATCAGCTTTATTGACCCAAACATTTTTAACTTTTGAATAGTAATTGGGTGATCCAATGACATACCCTTGATAATTGTTAGCTTTATTTTTAAAGCTAATAATTAACTTAAAAAGTTTCATGAAAAAATCCAGAGCTAGAAGACGAACTGAAGAAGTATCTGCGCCAAAACGTCTAAAGTCTAGAAGACCAGCCTCTGTGCTAAAGAGTCCCGGATAACCAGAGCCTCTTTCAGAGACTACAGAGCTTCTGTGAAGACCAGAGCCTCTGTGAGATTCTATGCGGATCAGAGTTCTTGGACTCCAAGTCCCTTGGACCAGAGCTCCTCTGTGAAGACCAGAGCTTCTGTGAATGCTCACAGAGCCTCTGGTGATGCTAACAGAGYCTCTGTTCTATTTGACAAGAGACTCTCTGGCTGTGCCGTCCTCTRTTATCTTTYAGAYGACTATCTTCAGTTTCCTTATTCTGGATAAGGCTATTCTTGTTCTGGATAGCATTAATCCTATCCAGGTTTGGTAGGTTATTGCCTATAAATAGAGTGTTTCAGATAGAGAAAAATGTATTCAAGAGCACCAAGAGATTTCTCTTTGTAATAGTTAGATTCAAAATCATATGAGAGTCGATTAGGGTTTCTTGAGAGTCTGTAATCTTTACTTTCAATAAATAGAAAAGCAGCCGCTATTTCTCTGTTTAATCTTCTTGTTTACTTTCTCTTTCAAACTTCTAGTGTAAATCATTCTACTGTCAGATCTGGGAAATAACAATAATACTGATTTAAAGAACGAGAATTGTTCTTAGAAACAGTTGATTTAGTGCTGCTTGAATAACTGTTAGATTTAATGCTAGAACAGTCATAAAAACTAGTTTTACATTGTGATTGAGAACCAGTTGAGCTTTTAGTACTAAAAAAGTTTTTTACTTTGTTAATTAACTGGTCTCTTTCTACAGCAACTAAATCGTATTTCTTTTCAGTTCAGTTCTCATGTTCAATTCAGTTACAAGTTTTGTCTCTAGATCAGACAATTTCGTTGAAGTATCCAGAAATTTACCTTCTAATTCTTTCTTCAACTTGTCAAACACTTTCCTTTCTATCTCAAACTTCTTTCTTTCTTTATTTGAACTGCTCTTTTCATTCTCAGAAGCAATGTCAAGCCACTTCTTTTTTTTCTGCAAGCTCTTTGTCAATTGTTGCATGTTTCTTAGCACTATTTTTCTTTTCAAGAGCAAACAATCTGTTTTTTTCATCTAGTGCTTTCTTCTTCTGTTCAGCACTATCAAGCAATTCCAGATTCTTGATCAGACATTCTTCTTTAAACTCTTTTTTTTCTTTATCAAGCTTGGCTCCTTCCAAGATGATAAGTTGCTCAAAATCAGAAATTTTCTTTAAAGCATTTTAGCATTAAGCTCCAAAGAGTTAATCTTATTTTCAAAAGATTTTCGTTCAGTATCAAATCTTTTCTCAACTTCTATCATCATTTTCTTCTCTTTCTCCATAACTTTCCTTTCGGCATTCAAAACCCTTTCCGCTTCTAAAACCTTATTTTTCTCTTGTTCCAATAATTTCCTTTCATCAATAACTTTCTTTTTAGCTTCATGAATTTCTCTGTAAGCTCCTCAACTTCTTTATGATTATTCCCTTGAGAATTCCTTTCAGCATTCAATTCAAACTCAGCTTTTCGGAGTTTATTAACCAAATCTTGCTTTATCCTGTTTGAACTTCTTATCTCTTCATCTAACTCTTTTCTTTCAGAATCCAACATTTTCTCAAGATTTTTAATTCTATACATGAAATTTTCTTCAATACGTTCACAACTTTCTTTATCTTCCCATTTTAAATCTTTAATAAGCTCCTCATTAGCATGATTTTCGTAAAACACTTTCAGATATTTGTATCTATAGTTCTGTAGACTTCTCTCTAATTCACAAACCTTTTCATCAATCAATTCCTCTTCTCAACTTCATGTAGTTTCTCAGTTAATTCCTCAATCTGTTTGTTCAGTCTTAAACTTTCCTGTGAATCAGAAGCATTATTCATGAATTCATCTAGTTTTTCTTGTAAAACCTTCTTCTTTTCCTCCTTTCTTTCATTGTAATCTGATAGACGTATAGCCCATGATATGTTCTTTTTATTCTCTAAAGTCAGTTTATCATACTTCTCTTTGAGTTCCCTGTATTCTTTATCGTAAAATGTTGCCATTTAAAAAATTCAAAGATTGATCAAAAGAATCTATGCAGTATTTGAAATCGATCAAAGAAATCACAATCCAAAAACTATCACTAAATATCACTCAGATAAAATCAGTCACAAAAAATTCTCAGAAAATCCAAAAATTGTTCAGATTGAAAAAATCAGTTAAAATAGTCAAAAAAAACAGTCAAAAATCAAAAAGAATTAAAAACTACTCAAAATTCAGGTAATTTGGTGAAATTTCGGACACGGAAAATGAAATTCAGACAAAAATGATCAAAGGATGGAATATGGAATCTGAACAAGGTGATCAGCATGAATATCAAATATGGATAAAAGTAAACCAAGATATTTAGAATCCGAACAAAAAGGGATGAGCTCGGTCAAGTTGTATTTGGAAAAAAAAACAAGAAATTTGGCTAAGTATAGATCAAATTCGGACAGCTTGTTGTGAGATGAAGGCAAATCCGGACAGAAGTGAAATCTGACTAAGTCCTTTGGCTAAGAATAGTGTAATCCGAACAAGGCATGTGCGAGCTTGGCTAATCTGAGTAAGGCTGGAATATGGTCAAGGTAGTGATCGGGGTAGCGAAGTCCAGGTGAAGGCTGTGCGAGAGATAGAGCCTAATCTGGATGAGGCTGCGAGCGAGGAAGCCAAGTCTAGAAGCCTTGTTATCCGAGGATGATGAGTCCGGGTAAGTTGTTGTGCGAGGAAACTCAAGTCCGGATGYGGGGTTAAGCGAGGTAGAGTCTAATCCGTGTATGCTTGTGGCCGAGAAATGTGAATCCGAATGAGTCTTTGGACGAGGATGCTATGAATCCGGCAAGACTTGTGTCCGAATAACACCAAATCCGGACAGAAGGGTGTCCGAATAACACTTTGAAAAACGGCTAAGTCATATGAATCCGGCCAAAAGGTTAAGCGAGAATGACAATGAATCCAAGTCGTGTGTCCGAGAATTGCTTATGAAAATGACTAACTCTTGAACTTTTAAAGCTGAAACCGATCAAAACTTATCAAAAACACAAAATCATCAACTTTTTCACCAAAAAATGGATCAAAATCAGATTTTTTATGAGTTTTTAACAAGAACACAAAAACTTTCAAAAATCACTAATCTCATCAGATCTTGAAAATGGATGATCAAATCATAAAAATTTGTGAATAACAAAGATTCACAAATCAAATACGCACACAATGATCATATTTTTAACATCAAATCAACAAAAAATGAAAGATTTACGAAGAGATTTGAAGAAAAATGAAGAACACTTCCAGAACAAAATAAGAAGATGAAGAACAAATTATAAATTTCCAGAAATTTTCAGCTTTTTGTGGATATTCTTCAATCGAAATCACTGCATCTAAGCTCTGATACCAATTGTTTGTCCCATTTTAAGATCAATCTTCATGAACATTCAAGAGCAATGGCTAGGACACTTGAAGGTTTAGAGAGAAAAAGTCAAATAGTCAATGTGGGTTTATTCCTCTCAATATATGTAATGTTTACAAATGAGCTCCCTTCAATTCTTCTCTAAAACGCACTAGACAAGACCTATTTATAGGTCAAACTATAAAAGCACAAGTCAAAGTCAAACATAATGGCTTACAAAGTCAAACCCTCTAAAAATACAATATTAAACTTTCAATACGAATACAATTAACTCTAAAATTCAACCCCAACAAAGACTGAGAGGAAGAAGTATTAGGAATGGAGAAGACAAAGGTGACAAACTTTAGCATGGACCTGTCAGTGACACTATGTTCCTGAAAATAGGAAAAACCTAGACCAGTCCTTATCTTAGCAGGGATATAAGCGTTAATGATCTCAGAGGCCTTAACATAGGCTTTTCACCACCCTTCAATGGTAACCTTCTCAGCCTTGAGTTCAGCAATAGCTTGCTCACGCTTAGCTATAGCCTGTTCACGTTCGGTGTTAATGGTTTGGTTTACAATAACCTGATCCTTAAGTTCTTTTTCAATCTTGGTCATTTCTTTGATCCTGGAATGGCATTTCTCTAACTGTTCTTGAAGATCAAGATTAAGCATTTCTGCTTTGGATTTTCCAATTAGGGCATTGTAAAGGTCAACTGTCAACGTATCTAGCGCAGATAGGCTATTAGTGACTGAAGACGAGGGTTTGTTCAGGGAACATACCTGAGTAAATGTAGATGATGAGGGATCACTGGAGGATGATGTCTTATATGGTTCATCTTTGACATCCTTGGCCATTAGACAAAGGTAGGTCGTATCTTCCTCATCTGAGGATTATTCTTCAGTAGAATCAGCCTAGTCATGTTCTTCAGCGATAAAACCTTTGCCTTTACGATGAGAACTCTTCATCCTCTTGTACTTCTCCTTCAGTTTTTGATATTTTTCATCTCTGGGCCTAAAGAAGGATGGGGTTTTAGAAGATAGCATTGCAGTCTTCTTAGACCTGCATTCACTTGCAAAGTGTCCTTTGCGTTTACAGTTGTAGCAGATCGCTGAAGCCTTGTCAATGGGATTTGAATTTGGCTTGTCCGAGATGGTTAGCGAAGGAGATCTGTGGAAATTACTTTTTCTGGCAAACCTTCTAAAAGATTTGGTTAGAAGGGCCAGTGACT
Organism: Cynara cardunculus var. scolymus; assembly: GCF_001531365.2. Taxonomy (NCBI): domain Eukaryota; kingdom Viridiplantae; phylum Streptophyta; class Magnoliopsida; order Asterales; family Asteraceae; genus Cynara; species Cynara cardunculus. The sequence goes on along the minus strand of NC_037539.1, from coordinate 17,789,495 downwards.
CATCAAACTCTGAAAGATCAGGATCTGACAAGTCATAAGAGTTAGTGGGATCTAACTCAGTTACAGAAGTTGAAGAAATAGGAATGTTAGATGAATTTGAGGGGTCAGCTGAAGAACCCTCAGATCAAAGCTAACGAAGAGAGTTTCACTTTTCATGAATCTTTAAGAAGATTCTTCTTCAGCAGACGGGACTGCTCATGATTGAGTAGTATTCCATAAAGAGAACTAAGATAGAGAGAGGACATATCCTTGGACATCTTGAGACACATGGTATATGGATCCCATGATTCTGGCAAGCATTCAAGAAACTTTGTGTCAGAGTCTCAGAGTTGGAATATTCTCTTCCAACTATCCTCAAGTTGATAAGGAGACAATTAAAATGTTGATGTATTTCAGACAATGATTCATTATTTCCACAGATAAAGCTTTCATATTGTCTTACTAAATTAATCTTCCTCTATTCTTGTACTTCAGAAGTACCTTTTCATATTGAACACAAAGTGTATCTCAAATGGTTTTCGAGGTTTTGAGTTTCATCATGGAATGATATACCTCGTTAGGAAGAGATATGGCTATTATAGACCTCGCACGAGTGTCTAAAGCCATCTTCTACTTGTCTTCATCACTCCACCGATGAAGGAGCTTAAGAATCCACCGTTCAGGAATCGCGACAGTTGTAGCAGTTGCAAGAACAGCTGGAGATATAGCATATGGAACATAAGGTCCATTTTCTATATTGTGTGGAATTTCAGGATCCACACATTCCAAGAATAGAGACAACTTATTCTTCCAGAGACTGAAGTTGTCTATTATGTATGGGGAGGTTTGTCAAGAGAGCCATTATCGTGAAAGTGAGTGCTAGTGTTTTGTAAAGCCATTTGTAACGGAATAAATTATCTAAAGAAAAGAAGATAATAAAATGTTGATAAAATAACAAAACAACACAAAAAGCAAAGCCTGCTCTGATACCACTTGTTGGTCCCAGCTAGATCTACAAGAGTTTATAAGTGATCAGTTTGTAGAGAGGGAATGAATACAAACACAGAAACTTTCACTTTTAAAATTATATATTGACAAAGAAGGATCAAAGCAAATTTTATAGATTGTTTGCAGAAAAGATAAGGTAAAGAAAAACATATCTAAACAATCTAGAGGTACATACAATTACACTTAGCAAATACAGAAGATTTGCTAAAATAAAGTTAAGACTTAAAGATGTGTTCTTCACTTTCTTGAAGTGGTTCTTATCTTTTAGAGGGAAAGTAAAGATAGGTTTCTTCTTGGGTATGCTTCTTAGAATATGAAAGACAAATTCTAATTGCTTCGCATTTTCTTAGTGGAGAGCACTCAGCTATTTATACCCATTGCATTAAATGCAATTCAGAAGGTACACAACACATGTCAAGATTTTGGAGGAAAGCTTGTTTTTTGCTACAGTAAATAGTCCTTTTGTCTATTCATGGGTAGACATCCTTTCGTAGAGTTGGTGAGAATTAGAGTCAACTAATTGGCTCTGTACTCTACTATGCTCTAGAAAAGGGTATGGGTTTGTTCTTAGTGTGTGGAAGGACAAGACAAAAACAAACGTGCATGGGAAGTTTCAATTGATTGCTGAATGCTGGGATGACACTAGAGGTCTCTTCAGCATTCGCTGAGTCTTGTATCATTTTCACACATATGCTGACTAGTTTGTAATCACTGAATGCCGCTTCAGATCACGAATGCGCTAGTCTCTAATCTTCAGCTTCTGTCTTCGACATTGTTGAAGGTTCTTTGGTGTGAGTTTTGTCTTCTTGAAGTATAAGAGTCACTAGAGAGTTACTATGCATGTTTCAATGATCACTGAACCGACTCAGTGATGATAGCTGAAACTGAATAAACAGAAACACTATACTTCAATAGGTAAAAGGGATTATCATCAAATCAATGAGAGAGGATCAACATTCACCTCCTTGGATGTCCTTGAAAAATTCATATGTTAAAGTTTCCATGGTCATTTCTGGAAGAAAAGGCCCTGGTCAGAAATTGGGCGTGTTTCTTAGACCATTGATAAACAAGTTGAAGATGTTGTTTAGGGTGTTGTTACATATGATGCTTATCATAGGAATAATTTCACCATGCAAGTCATACTATTATGAACAATGAACGACTTTTTTGCTTATGCAATGTTGTCTGGTTGGAGCACACATGGAAAATTAGGTTGTGCATACTACATGGAAAGGTTAGGATTATTTCAACTATGAAATACTGGAAAATCATGTTTTTTCAATCGTCATAGAAAACATTTACCTTGAACACATCCCTTTTGATGTAATAAAATAAGATTCCTCCGTTGAAATAGTTCAGATCATCTAGTATGCCGCCACTGTTGAGCGCCGATGAAATCTGGAAGCAAGTCCGTCACCTTCCAACTGTTTATGATTGTGTTCCTAACCAACCAAAAAAGGTAGACTTGTTGGTTTTGAGGTAACCCGTAATTAGGTAAAAAGAAGCAGCTTCTGGGAGCTGCCACATTGGTGCACTTTGTTTATCCAACACAGCCTAGATGTAATGCATGTTGAAAACATTGTTTTCGAGAATATATTTAAGACCGTCATGGATACACCAAAAACAAAAGACTATTTGAAGGAAAGGTTGGATGTTGAACTTTATTGTAATTGGCCGAAGTTGCATACAACTACGATAGGAAACAAGATTCAGAGGCCAAAAATGTAATATATCGTGAGCAAACAGCAAGTGAAGAAATTATGTGAGTAGGTGAAGAAACTAAAATTTCCCGATGGGTATGCTTCAAATATAGAGGGTGTGTAAACCTTGAAGATGGCAGTTTTTATAGCTTCAAGAGTCATGATTGACATTTGTTTATGCAATGATTACTCCCTATTTCCTTAAGAGAGATGATCCCAAATCCGATATAGGATGCGATTACAGAGTTGTGCACATTCTTTCATATAGTGTGTTCAATAGTGTTACACACTGATGACATGATCTTGTTTCAAACACATTGTTTAAACTATTTTTTCAATTTGGAAAAAGTATATCCTCCGGCTTCTTCGATTCAATGGAACAGGTTTTGATTAATTTAACACGTGAAGTTGTTCTGGTTGATCCGGTATAATATATATGGATGTATCTCTATGAGAGGAAGTTGGGCTCGTTGAAGAAAATAATTGGAAAAAAAAAAAAACAAGGGTTGAGGGTTCTATTGTCAAGTCATATCTTGTAAATAAACTTTCTACTTATTGCTCTCTTTATTTTGATACAACAATAGAAACACAACTAAATATTGAGGCTTGAAATATTCCTTGGATATTCCTACTTCTTCAGGGACTGAATCTCGATTAAGGATCTCAAGGTACCATCTCGGAGATTATTTAATAAGGGTGAAAATTTGAGATCTTTCATTGACAATGGGATGCATAAGGCTCACACTTATATATTGCCTGATTGTGAAAGTAACACCTTTTATAGACATTTTTGAAGATTGGATTGGACATACAGAACCCTATGTAATGATGAAGAACTTGCAAGACACAAGGAGCAGTTATTTTCTCGCTGGTTTGAGAAACATGTAAGTTATCTAATTAGTATAGTATTAGCCAATCATTTAGTATCGTTATCCAAACGACATGTTCTCTTGTCACTATAGGTACAAACATGTGAAGGTGATAGTCTCGAACACTTAAAAGTTCTATCACAAGGACCATTACATCATCTTCGGCCTTATAAGGGATATGTTGTTGATAGTTACAAGTTCCACACCCAAACACAAAGTAATGGGTAGGTTACTACAAACAGTGGAATATGTGTGGAAGGATATTATTTGAATTAATACGAGTCTGACTACTACGGGTTTTTGTATGAGGTCCTAGAGGTTGAATACGTGGGGACCACATGTTGTATTGTTGTGTTGTTCAAGTGTATTTGGTTCAATATTGTCCGAGATGTTAGAGTCAACTCTAAAAAACTTGGTGTATGTCAAATGCAATTCAAGGCTTAGATCGGACGACCTGTCCTATCATCACAAGAATAGAACTAGAAGATTGGTGGGCGGTTGTCAAAACGAAGCCATGTATGAAATAGCTGAATAAGCTACTTAAGTTGCTAATAATGATAACATTGATAGGGATCGTTTCTTTCAAGAGGAAGACAGACCAAAATTCTGGACATCGATGCTTGTGGATGAATATATTGAACTTATTAGTCTTGTCACCCCAGGTTCCCATCGTAGTTAATGTCAATGAGATTGACGAGGAGGAAGAGGTAGTGGAAGACAAAGAAGAAGAATGTGTAGACGTGTTAGACCCTATAATTCTTATGTGTAAAAGTAATGAAAAACAACAAGTGATGAAGGACTAGAAGACCGATGGAAGACTGCCAGGCAAAATGACTAAGTGTTCTATACAACCAGAGGGTCGATGAATCGACCAGAGATGCGATGGATCGAGCATCTTCATAACCCCTCTGGTTTACCAACACTTGGAGTTTTCTACAATAGTTCAACTAGAGGCATACGATGAAGATATCAAGATAAGGTTGAATAACGCCCCATGGAAGACAGCTGGAGATGATGAATCGACAGTTGGATTCTACAATGTTTCATCTTGTTTTATTTATTATCCATGTCCAGATAAGCTTTATCTTTCCTAGAAGATTTGCTACATATTCTCTCTAGATAGTTATCTTCTTGATTAGCTTACTAGTATAAATAGGTGTTAGGCCTATTGTAATCAGTTAATGCTTTTCACAATCATTTGAAATAAAGTGAATCTTTCGGATTTCAAGTATATTCTTTGAATATTCATACCTTGTTCTTGAGTGTTCGTCATTTTATTCATTCAAACTACATAATTAGGTTATTCTTAACTTAATTATTAGTGTTATTGAGAGATCTGGGATCAACAATTGGTATCAGAGCAAATTGATTGTTCTTCAATCAAAAACGAGCATCAAAAAAACCCTCACTTCGCTTTTTCCATTAATTCTAGAGTTCATAAAAATCTTCTCTAAAAAGTGTAATTTTTCTCTTCCAAATCTTCAATGGCCAACTTGAATTCTGCTTATAGTGTTGGTTCTCTCACCAAACCTCCAACTCTTCAAAGAGAAGAGTATCCACAATGGAGAATAAGAATGGTGAATTTTCTGGAGGGGATGGACAGGAATCTCCTTAGATCTGTCATGGAGGGTCCCTACATACCCCAGACTCTTGTTTCAAGAGTCCTAGGAACAAGCACGACAGCAGAAATACCAGCCTACTACATGCCCAAGGACGAGAAAAATTGGGATGAAGATGACCTGGAACGCGTAGAGACTGACAAAAAGGCCAAAAGATTAATTATCATGGCCATACCCAATGAAATCTTTCAATCCCTCGACGCATGCACCCCAGCAAAGGAACTATGGAATGAGCTGGCAAGTCAACTAGAAGGAGGCGCAAAAACGAAGAAAAACCGTAGAGCTCAATGTCTTAACGAGTATACTAACTTCAAGGCTCTTTCTGATGAACCGATTCAGAAGACGTATGATCGTTTCAACACATTGATCAATCAATGTCGTCGAAACGACATCTCTAGGACGAAGGAAGAAAATAATATGTTATTCCTTAAAAGTCTCGGTGATGAATGGACTCAGCTGTCGATGTCCCTCCAAGCTAATCAGGACTTAGACAGCTGGTCACTTCATGACGTCTATGGAACACTTGCTACACAAGAAAATGATATTATGAAGGGAAAAGTATCCATCGGTGGACCCCTTGCTCTTGCTGCAGAAGAAAAGGATGTTTCAAGGACCTCCACCAGAGACCACAGAAGAAAAGGTAAGAAGGCATTGGTAATAGAATCAGAATCGAAAGACAAGACATCCGAATCTGATGATGATATCAAAACCTTTGCCAAGTCTCTGGCCTTGATAATAAAACAGTTCCAGAGGAAGTTCATCAAAAAGCCGTTTGAGCGAAGAGACTCTAGAAGAGGGAAGTTCCAGCCCTCCTATGAAAAGAAGCCGGTGAAGTTCCATCAGAGGGAAGAAAGAAGAGAGGCAAGAGAAGAAAGAGAGGATAGAAGAATGGAGAAGAGAGAAGACAAAGGTGGAAGGAAAAATGACCTTCGCTGCTTCAGATGCGAAAAAATCGATCATTTTTCAAAAGAGTGCAGAGGACGTCTAGTGAAGGATGCGGACTATTACAAGAACAAGTATAAATACAATCCTAAAGAGCAAATCCTAATGGCTGAAAAAGAAAATTGGGTGTCTGATTCTTCATCTGATGAAGAAGACAAGGCACTCATTTGTCTTATGGCCACGTCCAATGCAGAATCCGCCTCTGATTCTGATGAACAGGTATGTGAGTCTTTTATCGATGAAACCAAATATGCTGCATCAGAGCTAGAGTTAAGGGTGATGAAACTTTCAGAGGATTTCTTAAAACTTAAGGAAAAATTAAATCTTGAAAAATCTGAAAGAATCAAAGTGGAAAAATAAGTCAGTTTCTACAAAAGAGAAACTGATTTTCTAACCGAAGAAAAAGCTGAACTTGTTAAAGAAAAGACTCCATAGCATCACTTAAAAAATCAGAGGAAGAAAAGCTTCTGAATTTGAATAAGAAAATAACTAAGGACTTAGAAAAGATGGCAAAGGCCTTAAAAGAATCTGAGGCAGAGAGGTTTAACTCAGTTGCTCTCAAAGATTTCTTTCAAAAGAAAAGAAGCTTCAAACCAATGAACCACTAATGAAGAAATATAAGGATGCCCAAAACGTCTACGAAAAACTTAACGGTCAAAAGGACACTCAAGGGATTGGATTCAATGAATTGGACTCTTTCATCGAAACAAAGAAATCCACCCTTGAATCCACTTTCAAACTTGGATGCATTCAAAAACCCGACTTTCTCCCAAAACCCAAGGCAAACTTCAAAAGGGTTAAAGTCGATGGAAAAATTGTCCTTTTAAGAAAGGATTTTGAAAATGTGGTGTACGAGAACGGCACGAGTAAGAATTCTAATGAAGGGAATGATGTCTCCACACCAGAGACCGATGGAAACGCTATGGTTAAACCCAAGTCTCTAGTTATCAATCCCACTTCATCAGCAAGTGTTGTTGATGAGAAAGAGAATCTTAGGAAGGAACCGTCATCTGATGAATCGATGACCATCCAAGTAATGTTGGAAGTTCATCCAAGTCAGAAACGATGGAACCCCCAACAGGTTACTCTCAACCATCAACCTCTGAACCCATTCCTCCCACAAACATCCACGACAATTTCGATTTCGAGAAATCCGCAATAGACTTTCTTGACTCTGAATCTGAAGAAGAAATAATGTGTGAATCACTAGAGGTTATTGAGGATAAGAAGCCTCAAAACTTCAAGGCCTTAATGAAGTCTGATGTTCCAAAATCTATGAAAACTTCAGACAATGGAAAAGGAAAATGAGTAACACCAAGTCTGCCAAGGATACCACACAAGGCCCAAGTACTTCATCTAAGTTCATTAAGTTTACTCGCGCGCAGAAACAGAAGTGGCCTACCTCTGAACACTCTAACCAACACTTTTGTTCTCCTTCAGCTAAAGAAAATAAGCCCTTCCTTAGGAAAGAAGTAAAGACCAAGCCAACCACAAATAAAATATCTGAATTAGATAAGAAGTTTGTAAAAACAACCGATGCTAGGACAGGATTTTCATCCCCTGCATTTACTTCTTCATTTTCATCGAATAAAAAGAAAGTTAGACATTCATGTCCAAAAAATCCTAATTGCCATTGTCTAGCTCTTTTACAAAACCTGAGGAACCACATGATAACTCATCGCTGCATATTTTCCAAACACGGCTATCGCTATGATGTTCAATCCAATGAAAACGTGAAAAAGCCCAAGTCTAAGGGCAAGGGAAATGCAAACAAACCCAAGCCTGCAAAGACTAAAGGTAATGGAAATCAGCCCACTCCCAAGAGGGCTGATAAGACAAAAAGGTCGTATCTTCGACTAACCAACATGGACCCATTATGAAATGGGTACCTAAAAACCCTTAATTTGTCTTGCAAAACCAGCATGTGCAACCATGGTATATGGATTCAGCTTGCTCCAGGCACATGACTGGTGACAAAAGTCAGATGTCTTTCATCGCCAAACCTGGAGGCTCTGTCACTTTTGGAGACAACAGTAAGGGTACCATCAAGGGATACGACACATTCATTAAAGGAAACATCCCTATCAGTAAAGTGGCTTATGTTGAAGGTCTAAAGCATAACTTACTGAGCATAAGCCAGTTTTGCGACAAGGGTCTTGAAGTCAGATTTTGCAAGGGTTTCTACATCATCGAAACACAGCCCGGCTAAACCATCATCAAGGCAAAGAGAGAAGGGAATCTCTATCTTCTGGATTTTCAATCCTCTGTGGGACAAGACACCCTCTGCCTTGTATCCCATAAGAGCGATGAAAATTGGCTATGGCACCAGAAGTTCTCACATCTGAACTTTGACGTACTAAGGAAGCTAGCCAAACAGAAGTTGGTCAAGGGGATTCCCAACCTCAACTTCTAAAAAGATCATCTATGCTCAGCCTGCGAGATGCGAAAGCTGAAACGGGCCTCTCATAAAACAAAGTCAGAAACCTCCTACTCCAAGCCCTTGGACATGATTCACATAGATCTCTGTGGGCCCATATCTACAAAAAGTCTCTCTGGAAAGAAGTACATCTTAGTACTAGATGATGAATACTCCATATACACTTGGGTTGAATTTGTAAAGAAGAAATCAGACGTTCCAGAACTCCTCATAGGGGTAATGAAAAGGCTCCAAGTCCTTCTACAGCGCAAACTCATCAAAGTTAGAACCGACAATGGAACTGAATTCAGAAATGCCAGAATCGATGAATATCTCATCAATGAAGGCATTTCCCAAAACTTTTCTGTGGCAAGAACCCCACAACAAAATGGAGTAGTAGATCGAAGGAACAGAACCTTAGTGGAAGCAGCAAGGACCATGCTTGCTTCATCAGAGTTACCCATCACCTTCTGGGCTGAAGCCATTTCCACTGCCTGCTTCACCCAGAACCGGTCAATCATCAACAAGAGGCACCAGAAGACTCCCTATGAGCTCATCAATCAATGAAGACCTAATGTCAAATATTTCCATGTCTTTGGGTGCAAATGCTTTGTACTCAATGATAGGGAATATCTTGGCAAGTTCGACAAGAAAGCTGATGAAGGGATCTTTCTAGGCTATTCTCAAACTGCCAAGGCCTACAGAGTTTTCATCAAAAGGACAAAGATCGTTATTGAAAGCATCAACGTATCCTTTGATGATTCTTCATCAATGACTTCTGGACACAGTAGTTCAGGACTCGGACTTCAACAGAGAGCCTCTGATTCATCACTCGGCAAACCAAATGAATCAGAGTTAGCTCATTTATTTGAAGACATTTTCAAAGAAGAAGTAGTCTCTGGACATGCACCTCCTGCTAAACCCACTTCCAGAGCTGATGAAGAACATGAAGTATCCAATGCTGAAGGTACATCTCTTTCTAAAACTCATGTTACTTCACCTTCTACTTCTTCTATGTCTTCAGATCTAGAGGATAAATCTGAAGATGATCTCTTCGAAGGGGAGCAAGCAGTTCCATCGGTTGATGAAGAACTGCATCCTGTTGCTCCAGAACCCCAATCTTGCACCAAGTGACAAACGACCATCCAAACACCAAATCATTGGTGATCCTTCGTTTGGGGTCAAGACGAGATCCGCTACAACCAATGAATGCCACTTCGCCAACTTTCTGAGCATGATCAAACCAAAGATGATTTCTAAAGCACTACAAGACCCAAACTGGATAGATGCAATACAAGAATAACTACTCCAGTTTGAGAGAAACAAAGTGTGGTCCCTTATGCCTCTACCTAAAGGGAATATGGCTGTAGGAACCAAATGGGTCTTCAGAAACAAAAAGGACGAAGATGGCATAGTAGTAAAGAATAAGGCCAGGCTTGTTGTCAAGGGCTACTGCCAGGAAGAAGGGATTGACTATGATGAAACTTTTGCTCCTGTTGCAAGACTTGAAGCCATCAGAATATTCCTAGCCTATGCAGTACACAAAGGCTTCAAGGTCTATCAGATGGATGTCAAGTCTGCCTTCCTCAATGGCAAACTTCAAGAAGAAGTATACGTGCAGCAGCCCTCTTGGTTTGAAGATACAAAACATCCAGAGTATGTCTACTTTCTGAAGAAAGCCCTCTATGGGCAGAAACAAGCACCTAGAGCCTTGTATGATACTCTCTTTACCTTCCTCATCGACAATGGATTCGAAAAAGATACAATCGATACAACCCTCTTTCTCAAGAAGCATAAAGGTAACATACTACTTGTGAAAATATATGTGGACGATATCATATTTGGTTCTACCAATGCTAAATTTTGCGAAAAATTCTCAAAGCTGATGAAAAGTAAATTTGAGATGAGTATGATGGGAGAACTTAGTTTCTTCCTTGGTCTTCAAATAAAACAAACTCCAAAAGGGAATTTCATCAATCAGTCCAAGTATGTGACTGAACTCCTGAAGAAATACTCTCTCTCAAATTCATCATCGATGAGAAATTCTATGGCTGCAAGAGCTAAGTTGTTTGTTGATCCATCAGGCAAATTTGTGGATGTAACAACTTATAGAGGCATGATTGGATCACTCCTTTATCTAACAGCTAGTAGACCAGATATTATGTTTGCTACATCTCTTTGTGCAAGGTATTAAGCTAACCCAAAGGAATATCATCTCTTTGCGGTCAAGAGGATCTTTAGATATCTCAAGGGAACCCCTTCATTGGGTCACTGGTATCTTAAGAACTCTGGCTTTGATCTAATAGCCTTCACAGATGCAGATCATGCAGGTTGCAAGCTTGATAGAAAGAGCACGTCTGGAAGCTGTCAACTCCTGGGGGACAAGCTAGTAAGTTGGACATCCAGAAAACAGAATTGTGTTTCAACCTCTACAGTAGAAGCAGAATATGTTGCTGCTGCTAGTTGTTGTTCACAAGTTCTCTGGATGAAGACTCAGCTTAAGGACTGGCTTTAAATATGAAAAGATTCCCATCCTCTATGACTCCAAGAGTGCCATAGCCATCTCTGCAAATCCAGTGCAGCATTCCAAGACCGAACACATCGATGTGAGGTACCACTTTCTTAAAGACAATGTCAAAAAAAGTACAATAGAGATGTATTTTGTTCCTACAGAGATTCAACTTGCTGACATTTTCACAAAAGCTCTTGATGAGAAAAGATTTTTATTTCTTGTCAGCAAGATGGGTATGCTGAATGTCATCACTTAGAGGCAATCCATGGTTTGAAACCAGATATCCTCAATATCTCATGGTTATGCCTACAAGTGATACATCATTATGGCCATAATCCCTAAGTACTCTAAACCAGAGCCTCTAGTTCTAAAGACCAGAGCCTCTGGCTAATTAGAAATACTTGTTAATTTTGGCCAAAAAATTTCTTCGCCTTTGGAACCTGAGCCCCTCTGGTTCAAAGCAAATGCTTTGTGTTTCTTCACTAAGTACCCTCTGTCCAACCAGAGTCTCTGGTTCTATAGACCAGAGCCTCTGGATTCCAATCCTTTGAGACCAGAGCCTCTTTGGTCCCAAACTTGGTCTCCCTCATACACTCATACATTACTTAGTCATAGTTTATCATTCATGCAACCAGAGCCTCTGGTTCCAAAGACCAGAGATTCTGGTTTCCAAGTCCTTTGCGACTAGAGCCCCTCTAGTCCAAATGGACTTCACAAAGCATCTTATAATTACATTCATTCATCATTTTTGCATCGCCTTTAGAACCAGAGCCTCTGGTTCTAAAGACCAGAGCTTCTGGATTCGATGTCTTTGGAACCAGAGCCCTCTAGTCCCAAAGGCCCATCTTCTTCATATCCATCTACATGAACTTAACCATATTCCTTATATGTTTGCATCATCATTCACAACCAGAGCCTCTGGCTGTATAGACCAGAGCCTTTGGTCATCAAATTCACCCTCCTTATTGATTCTAGGGGGAGTTTTTACAAAACCCTATGCATCATTTAAGGGGGAGTTTTGCATTCATCAAGCACTCATATTGCACTAAATATGCATTTTCCCACCCAAAGCCTATGGTTCCTCTATCCAGAGCCTCTGGATAACCAAAATGTTATATCAAGGATGAATCATCCCTTGCATTCAACCAGAGCTCCTCTGGTCCTACGTTAAGGGTATGCTTTTCCATCCAAGGGTTTCCAATGCTAAACCACAGCCTCTGGTTTGTCTATCCAGAGTCCCTAATTCATAAAAACCCAAGATTCCTTCGATGAATAAATTCATCATTCATAACCAGAGCCCTCTGGTTCCCCTCCAAATGTCATGACCAACCAGAGCACCTCTGGTTCCATGACAAATCCATTTTTCCCAAAAACCCATATTTAAATGAAAAACTTTTTAATATTATACAAAATTGCAGCTTATGTTTCTCAAAACCATACAACATGGGTTTTTAGAAGACCAAAACTTTGTAATTAGTATTTATCTTCCAATTAGATGGAATTTTAAATTTAAATATTTTTTTGGGATTATATTCTTGAAATATCCTTTGGGATTATATTCTTGAAATATCCTTTGGGATTATTATTATTTTTTTATAATTATCCCTAAAACACCCAAACGTCATCCTTTCACGCGCCTGACACAATCAAACGGCTTGTTCCCTAGAAACCCCTTCATATTACCCCTCCTCCCACCCCAATCTGACACGTGTCCACCTGCATTTATGACATTATGCAGGTTTACAGCCACGATCACCATCACCACTACCTTTTCACCCAAACGTCCTAAACCACCATCATTACCTTTTAAAATAATATTTCTTAAACCAAAATCCTTTCCACTTCTCCACCTATATAAACCCATATTCTCCACCAGTTTCTTCTTTACGCTCACAAAACCTTTAAAGACCCTAAGACGATCTGCAAACAAAACCTGCAACTTCTCATTTCTAACAATGGCTTCCACCGCATCTCACGAATCTCAAAACAACGATAGCCATGTGCAATTGACCGGCGCAGACAGCCGAGCACTGGTTTTCTTTCCCATCAAACCCAACAACCATGTTATTGACCTTCGCACAAACCTGTTTGAAGACAGGTTCGCCATTATGATCGAGTTCTTTCAGAATTGTATTCTCCATCATGCTCTCACCCTTTCTGACAACGGGGTGCCATTGAAGTACGTGCAACAATATTGGCAGACCTACGAGTTCTTCCCGGAGAACCGTGGGATCATGGGGGACATTGATGCCCCAAATGACATGGTTTGCTCGGTGAAGATTTCTTGCGCAAAAGTGTCAATGGTCCTTTGTATCCCAACTAGACAGGAGCTAAATATTGAACACTACGCCGAGCCACCTACCAGTTTAGACATTCTCTGTTTCATCAAGATGTTGGGTTACAACCGTGACCTACGCAATGTATCGGACTTCAAGAGGCAATTCTTGCCTCCAATGTGGAACATGTTCTTCTCGATCCTGAACCGAGCCCTCACTTGCAAGCTCTGGAGCATGGATCAAGGGAACATTAATATCATGACCATCATGTATGGTCTTTTCTTCAACATACCGCTGGATTATGCACTCCTCATCTACAATAAAATACATGCAGCAGTCATCAAGAAATGCAAACTCATGGCCGCAGGAAAGCCACTATCCTATGTCCTTTTCTTGAGGTTCCTTGCCTTATTCATAAGGGACGCGATGAGGAGACACAATCTGCCGGCCGAAGAACCGTTCACTCCACAATACCTAATGAACGACCATCGACCAACCATCTCCAAGGATGGTTACACGACAGAAAGAACCATCTCAAGGGCCATGCTTAGCGTCATTCCAGAAATGTCTGAGATACGTAAGAAGTATGAATGCTCTCTGTTGTCCCAAGAACCGAGGGCACCTACCCCAGAGCAAATAGAGTCTTCCCCCAATGCAAGCGAGGGAGCGCAGGACTCGTCTTCATCGGATGATGAAGATGATGATGATGATGATGATGACACTCCTCATGTATCCCCCGGCCCAATAAACACAACTCCTGCACCCACCTCCCAAARGGCAACCACATCTACTACCCCTGGCGATCAAGGCCAAAGGGGTATTGAACAAGGACGGCCCAGTCCAATCCCAACCTAAGCTAGCGATCCAGAGGCCACTCTTCAGGCCTCTGGAGATAATTTTGCCAAGGAACCACATCATCCATCGCTTCTCTCCCAACAGGGAGACGATGAAGATATAAGAGCTACATCGCCTCATAGCTCGCCACAACCCACCACACACCCAGAAGCATGTGTTGCTTCTGACATTGAAGCTCCCATAGATAGTTCAGAGCGATCTCCCATTCCTGCACCACCCTTTTCGATACTTGATCTAGCGAAGGGGACACACATCTACTTCTCTTACTCAGCCTCTGAATCCGAGGAAGAAGAAGTTGATGTCCAAACATCAAGAGATAGCTCCTCAGTAGAGGGCTATCGAGGACATGATGGAAGTCCTTCATTACCCACACTTACACAAGGCAATGAGGGCGCCTCTGGAACTGAGGCACAACCTACAGCATTTGTTGCTGCAAGGGTTACCCCCTTAGTTGATCTTGTTAAAAAGGTAGAGTTCCAGGCCTTTGTTGACTCGACTCAACGGTCCTTGGATGACCTTAAACTCATCTTAGCAAGGATTGTCGAATCCCTCCCCATCCATCGATCTCACACCAATTCGACAATCCCTTGCCACCCTTGAAGCCCAAGCTAAAGACAAAACCACCCGCCTCCAAATGCTTCAACAAACAGTCCAACAACAACACAACGCCGCATCTACCCTCTCTACCATTCGAAACCAGACCATGATGAACACTCTTGCCACCCTCACGGCCCAGGCAACTGTGACCGATGAGGCCATAGCTTCCATCACCACCCAACTCAATACGATAACCACTACCCTCACCACACTCCCAGCCACCATACTTGCCCAAATCCCACAACCAACCCCACCTCCAACCACATCATTCGATAAAACCAACGCCTCTCTCTCCACCCAAATATCTAATATACACACTACCCTTACCTCACTTCCAGCCACCATAATTGCCCAAATACCTCAACCAACCCCTCCTCCACCCCCCCCTCTGCAGCTCCATGTTAAACCCCACAATGCAAAATGTAAAAAGTAATGAAAAACAAACAAGTGATGAAGAACCAGAAGACCAACTTTGAGTCATTTTACTCTCTTTTAGATAGGTTATTTTGCTTTCATATCCCAACTTTGAGTCATTTTATCTCTTTTCTCTGTTTTTATGATAAGAAGAATATGGAACCTGTTTTGATGGATTTTGGTCTAAATTGATCTTATTTTGGACAGATTGGAGCAGGTTGATGCTGTGGGAATGTGGTAGCATGACCTGATGGCTGATAGAGAGATGGATGAGACTTAGAGGTGTTTGACATGACTTTGGAAGACACATGAAAGCTTCCTAAAGTTGAACCAGCTGTATTTTGATCAGATTAGCTGGAGCTTTTCAAGACTAATTGTAGTTACTTTCTAAATATTAGTTTACTTTATTGTACCCTTAGTTTTACTTTATTGTCCTTTTAGTTTCTTTTGAACTAAGTGGGTGTGAAATGTCCTTTTTGCCCTCACTCCAACCTTAGTATAAAAAGGGTTGTTGGGAGGAGTTTCAAACACACCTCAACACCTCTCTTTCACCACACCTTACTACTTTCTCTCTATCTCTTTTGTTCTCTCTTCAAGTAGTTTGCATGCTGCTTGAAGAACAAGTCTCTTAATATTATAAATTTTTTGGCATTTCAAGTTCTTTAATCGCTTTCCATTTACTCGCTTTATTTATATTATCGTTATTTATATTCCGTCTTTTATTTACGCTAACTTGCATTTTATTTCCGTCATTTATTTATTACGCTTTCCGCATCTTTATTATTCCGTTATTTTATTTCCGTCATTTACTTTCTGCATTTATTTTATGTCTTTACTTATCGCAATTTACATTTCTCGTTATTTACTTTTCGTCATGAGTAGCTAATTTTATTAGCTCGGGTGTATGACGAAAAGGGTGGGTTTTTAAACCAAAATATAGTCGACCCTTTCATGTAACAACAATGTTTTACTTTTTCATTTCAAGTTTTATAAAACCAATAACACTTCTTGAGG